>NC_051039.1:7163496-7245996 GCF_904848185.1 Acanthopagrus latus | reverse complement strand
TATCATCCCGCTTGTTCCTTGAGAGCGTCGACAGAAAGATAGACACAGACTACAAAGGGGGAGTTCACATGAGAGAGGTTTCTCTCCCCAAAAAAAAGAAAAGAGACTCAAATTAGATTGACTGAAGACGAAAAGAAAAGGCTCGACAGGAGAAGGAACTTAATTAGGTTAGGAGCATCTTCAAATGCGACTGCAGCTGTCAGTTTCATAGTTCTTGTCCTCTCGTTTTGTTACCAGTAACTAAGTGCACTCTTCTGCTTCATCAGCCGGTCGCCTGTAGTATCACATTCGACAACACTGAGAAACAGTATTCTGAAATGATTCTGATTGGCTAAAGGAGTAGTTCAACATTTAGGAAATTCTTGTTTTATTTTTCCATTCTTTTTTCTTCTTGCCTAGAGCTGGATGAAAAGATGCAGATCAATCTCACGTCTGTGAATGTGTTGGTGATATCAGTTAACAATGCAAACGGCGCGGGGCTTCACAGTTATCTGGTCCGGTTTGTGAAATGCCTTTTCACATATTTTCCTATTATTCGACTGAAACACGGGGAAATCTTACAGGCTTCTCGGACCTCTTCCCCTCGTCATGGCTCGGGTTTTTTTGTTTGTTTTATTTTGTAGTTTGAATCCTCGTGTCCTCTTCCTCTCTTTGTCTGTTTTCCCACCCCTTTTTTTTAATATACACCTGTGTCTGATTAGTTAATCACCCCTGTGTATTCGAGTCAGTGTTGTCCTCTGTGACTCCTGCTTGGCACATTGTCGCATCTTGCGTTTCCTGCTTTTGCTCCCTGTGTCCTCGTGTTCTACTTGCCAGAGGATTACTCTTGTTTTATTGATGGCATTTTTTCGGTCTGCATTTTACTTTGAATTTCATGGACTACAGCTTTTGGTTACATTGAAGCACACTGTCTGCTCCGTTACCTGCCTGAGTGTCTTGCATGTGAGTCCCTTTCTGATTAAGTGTCACATTCTCCAAAGTGTGCATCACACGTTGCTCCTGTGACCTTTAATAGCCTAAAAGTTGATTTGTTTGCATCTTTGGACGAAAGACCTTACAACTGGACAACTGGATTGTTTCTGTCTTGCTCAGAGTCTCAAATATAAACCAACACAGGACGACATGTATTACAATATATTTCATTTATATAGGCTGCCAACAGGACAGGATTCCTTGGAGCTTTCGTGGCAGACAGTGTTGCCAAGTGCTAGGCAGGTTTAAAGGGAACCTGCTTAATCTCTTATGGTTTTATTCATCTTAATCCATTACGTCGTGCAATCAACATTTACTTCATCACGATACAGTACAGCAAAAAACTTGCCCAAAAAGTCCCTGCCAGAAAAAGCTTGATGACAAACCCTGAATCTGGCATGCATTCCATCAATAATTCATTCTGTTTTTTAAGATTAGACTGCAATTTATTTGCTGATTTCTGTGTCTGATTTCTCAGCTCTGAGGTCAGGTCAGCATATTAATCAACCGACTGTCTCAGCGTGATTTTTAATGGCAGTACTTGTGAAGTATAACCTCAACTGTCTGGCACGCCTGAAACGAAATCTGCCAACGTTGAGCTGCTGATTATGCGGAGACTTATCAGTGTGACTAAATTAGCTTGAGGACAGAATCATTTTGACTAAAGTTTATTAAAATGTGATGACTTTTCGTTGACACAAACTCGACAAAAATGTTCTTTTACTCAGCTAAAACTCATGACAGTAATATGACTATAAACTAATAAACTAATGACACACTGATACTGATGGCAGCCACATCATTACAAGAAAATACAGACAATATATATATATATAAAAAATATGGAACAGCAGTGCAGCATTAGCCAGCAGTACCTGTATGAATGCTATCAGCTTATATGACAATAAATGACAAGCCTACAAATGATTAAAAACAGATTTTGTGTATGTATGAAATTACATTATAAAAGTAATTATCGCTGTAACACGGACTTTGCTTTGCACTATTCAACACCACTTTAAAACCTATAAAAAAATGTAAACAGGAAGGTCATCATTGCATAGTTATAGTATGGATGTAACTTTTTTTTTAGTGTACAATAATAGCTTTTTTTTTAGTGTGTAGTATTTGGATCTAACGTGTTTAATTAAATGGCGATGATCACCTGCTATAATGAGAAATGTTCCCTTGTTGCTTTTGTTGGAAAGTGTAAAGAAACATCTGAACTGGACGTGTGAGCGTCTGTGACTGTGCCCTTGTCTTTTGGACTGTTTTTGTCAGGCATTTCAAAAAGGGAACAGAAGACATACAGAGACTGAATAATAAAAGCGAGCTTTAATAAACAAGCTGAGATCCCCAGAATCCAGAAGCAAGTAACAAAAAGTCAAGCATAGAAAGAGCAGGCGAGTGTGTATCCACACTCGGTAAGAGCTGTCATTAAGAAATGACACGTTTAAAGTTAATTAAACTTGAATTAAAGTTAATGAAACCCCTTTTTCACTGATGAAAAACAATTAAATGCTTGTTAAGCCATTTATTAAGTATCTGCAAAGGTTTAAAAACATCAACTTCATAATGACCATCAATGTAATGTTTATACATGAACTATATGGTATTCACTAACCAGTTACAAAGTGTTCTAAAATATATTATAAACATACCAGACAGCTTCAGGATGTTCAGGTCAAGCTGCACTACAGGCGCTCAAACCAACTTTTAGTAAAAGGTCCTCCATGTGGGCTGAAAGGGCCTTGAGCAAGGCACATTTTCAATTAGGGGTCACAGCTCGAACGCTGACCCCGTCCTAACTGTGGACACACAAACAGACCTCCCCTCTGGCGATCAATAATCAGTGTGTTGTATTAATGTCTCAAACTCAACCCGCTCAGTTCTGGCGTCCAGAAATCTGATGAAAGCCACGAACAGATTTCCCTTTTTGACTTCAAGGCACTTCAGTTTTATCCCTCACCAACTGCACTTAAGCTTTAAAAAAAAAAAACATTTTCAGATATTCTTTGGCCTCGGCTCTTTTCCACACAACAGAGAAAAGTCTTCAGTGAGTGAGCTGAACTCTAAACTTTAACTGGGGAAAGTGACCAGATGTGACAATACGAGTGATTTAATATGTCAGTATAATGGAGCCTTTTCTGCACTTCCATCAGCAGTTAGAGGGTCCCTGCATGAGAGGTGATGGAACAGAAGCACTTAAGTTAATTAAGCAGCCTTATCTATGGTCCCAGCGCTCACAGAGAAAGAGACCCGTTCGAATTGACGATAGCTACGTAATTACCCTTTATCTCTTCTTAGAGAGGTTAGAGTTCTTTAATGAAGAGCAGTTTTGTTTAAGAGAGAAGCGGAATATAAATGTTGGACACGTACGTGTGTGTTCGTGCATGTGTGCGTGTGTGTGTGTGCATACATGTATAGCTGATATGTGTGTATGTATGTGTGTGTTTTTTAATTTAGTTATTACTTATCTTAATAGTCTACGTTCCATTCCACACACATATAAACAGTCTCCGTCTCACACACACACAAACACACATACACACTTACGTATAAAAGCACTTTCCACGTTGTGCAGCATCTATTGGGATTTCATCAGCCGTCTTACAGTGAAGATCAGACGAAAGATTCAGCCAGTGAAATGGAAACAATGTGTCTGAAACATAATCCTTTTTTTTTTTTGTATCAATGACCTGCTTCAAATTGTGTGTGTGTGTGTGTGTGTGTGTGAGCGATTCCTTCAGATTTGGAGTGTTTACTCCAATCTTGGGCAGGGCGCCACACTCCTCCGTTGGCCTTGTAATACGAGCTTTGGCTCTTGCAAAAAGAGAAGATTCATACGTTACAGAATCCTACTTTGTAGTCTCCAGCTCTGCTTCGGCTAATGAAAAGACAGCTTGGGCCCTGATGAAAGTGGCCTGGCACCAATTACGAAACATTCGACTGTAAGCTGTTGTCAGAATCAGAATCATTTTACTATTTAACCAAAAAAGAAAAAAACAGACAGCCGGTCCTGCGTGGTGCCATCATTGGGGGGGTATGAGCGCATGTGCTCATCTTACATGAGACGTTATTGGCAAATAATACAACATCAGAATCATTTTCCGTCTGTGAATTGATACTGCACAAACACATGGAGTTTATCTTAGCCTGTGGCCTTCAATCATTGTGACTGTTAATGACGCTAAACACACATTCAACAAAGGTTTCGGAGAGGCTGTTTGTTTCATTGGACAACAGATTTACTGATTGAGATGCCAAATTGCAAAAAAAAAACAAAAAAAAACAAAATACCACCATCAATAGTTTAACCAAACATTTTAAATGCGTTTATCTGCTGAACATACACATATGTGGATATTTGTCAAAGCAGCTATTCTTCCCAGATAACACAAAAATGATCTTAAATGCCACAAAAAAGCATGTTGGGACAGTAGATGGAAATAAAGTTTACATCAATGAAACGTCAAACACAACAGAAGAGCATATGTCAAAACTTGTCATGAAAAAATACAAAATATATGATCACATGCAAAAGCAGTTTTTTGTTTTTTTTCTACCCAGTATGAGTAGCTGTCCGACCCGAGTAGCACATGCACGAGTAGATCCACCATCTTGGACAACAAAGTGCAGCAACACCACCAGACCGAACCACATGCAGAAAATACAATGAAGCCAGAGATTTTTTCAAGTTAGTTAATGATACGGATTTAATCTAGTAATGATTATTTGAGCAGCATATGAGCAGACGCCCATGTGGCTGTTACAGTGTATTTCCCAGATATTTGGCACATTGCACCTAATTTTTTGCATTGGCAATATCGTTCCTTGAATTTCCCTTCTCAATAAAGCCCCTTTGAATGACAGGCCACCATCTGCCGCCAACTTACAAATATCCAGTTTTGCTTTAAAGGGATAGTTAATATAAAGTCATAGTCATATAAAGTACATATCTATAGTCGATCTGTTCCCTACCATAATCACCGATCAGCGCAGCCTCACTTTGGAGGAGTAGAGAGCCGCTCCAGCCGTCAGTGAGCTTTGTACTGCAGTGAACGGGGTCCAGAGAAAAAGTGAAATAAACCACCTAAAACAAGGCTCACCTTAAAAAATCTAGAACAGTTCAAGTGTACGTTGTATGCAGAAAATTTACACCGCTTTTACGTCGCCGTCAGACCGCCCTTTCTTTTGGCACTACATTTTCTCAACCAGAGAACCTCCATATCCCTACGCATTAGCGCAACTGGGCAACAGACGATCTGCCAGTGGCAAAATAAATTGCAAGGCCCAGCTGCTGGACGAGAGGTTTACTGTCGAAAAAAACGAAACCTAACAATTTCAGACACAGACACTTACCATAGAACCTCCGTATCGCTACGCAGGTTCTACGGTTGAGAAAATCTAATGCCAAAGGAAAGGGCGGTCTGACGGTGGTGTGAATTTTCCCTATATGACGTACACTTGAACTGTTATAGATTTTTTAACGTGAGCCTTGTTTTAGGTGGTTAAATTTCGCTTTTTTTTCTGGACCCCGTTCACTGCAGTACAAAGCTGAGCATCTGGGCTGGAGCGGCTCTCTGCAACTCCAAACTGAGGCTGCGATGATCGGTGATTACGGTATGGAACAGATCGACTATAGATATGTACTTTATATGACCCCACTTCAAAAAACACAAACTATCCCTTTAAATGTATGTGTGCACTTGTTTATTTTTTTTCTTCTTACTGTAGAGATAGAATATCTATAGATGTCTGGAGCCAAATCAGTGTTTGACCTAATTTGATCTGAAAATAAGGCCTCAAATCTGAAAATATACTGTATATACAGACTATATGATATTTTAAAAAAAAAACTTTTCCCAATCTCAAAACAATTTTTAGCTTCAAATTTAAAAGTATATATATTTTTCAAAATAACAAACCCTTTGACCCTGATTTGGCTGCAGAGTTTTTTGTTTTTTCAACAGTGATTTTTAACACTTCTGAAAGGCATAGAGGAATTAATTTGTTTTGCCCAACGTGGTGTCAGATCAGGCAATGGACACGGAACATATTTTGTTGTTTGATTGTATATGCTCGCTTGCGTATGGACAGGGCATTAGGACATGACTGGATGCTGCTGGGCAGAGGGCGGGACAAACTGTCATTCTTCCAGCACAGCGAGAGCGCTTCCAAGGAACTGAGTGGTGGCACAACACTATTCATGTGGATTTATACGAGTTCCAACAAGTGTGCCAAGAATATGACACCACAGACTGACTGACAAAAAGTCCTGGATGTCCTTGTTTAAATGTTCTATTCTTATTTTTTATTCTTATCTTCCTAAAAAACTTGTGAGGTCAGAATACAGCCAATCATTTTAAGACCGTGTCATGGGATTTCAGATTCAGAGTTGAGCAGCAACGAACAGTTATCTTTGCATGAGTCACATGATGGAAACAATTTCAATGTACACACATCATGGATGTAATATTATAGTAGTCCTCCTAATGTTTCATCTCCAGTGGAAAGTTGTTGTTTTTTTTATTGGTATAAAAAAATACGACAGTTGCGTGAACTATGCAGCAGTATATAGTTATAATGATCCATTTTTGACCTTTGGTCCAGGGTATAATTAAGAAATGTCACTCACACACACACATGCAGCAGCAGCAGCTCTTTTGTAGTTCTGTAGTGACTTGATAAATATGTATGGATCCGCTTTAGGTAGAAAGAGATGGGCGAGGGCCGCAGAGAGCGGGAAAATAGGAGGGACGGAAAACAGACGTGCAGGAAGAGCTGGATTTGGGATTTTAAAAGAGGGAGAGAAGAGAAAGAGCCTTTGATCAGCAGGTGGAGATGGAATAAAGTCACCTCTGTTCCATTACCACCCTGTTGCTGTGAAAGTGGAAGTGCAGTGTGTGTCTCCACCGGCCTTTGTCACACACTGAGGGGCCCAGTGATACACACACATGCTCAGTCCACTTTTGTTCAAAGACACCCTCGCCTTGGCTACTTCATGAAGCACGGGTGAGTGCGGGGTTTTTAATGGAACTGATATGAGATGGTGATATTCCAGGGATGAGAAGGCGGTTATGAGTATCTCTGCAGAGAGGACATTGTGTCTTCACCTCTGGACCTCTCTGGTTTAGAAAACAAATTAATTCATGACATTTACATCGTGTCGCTGATTCTGTCTGCAATAATTGAACTGGGCTGGACAGGTTGAAGCTATGAGAGCAGCATATGTATCAACAGAGATCGATAACACACACAATCCGACTCCTCATTTATATCAATGAATCAGTGTGTCAATTTACTACCCATTACTGAGAATAAATGTTGAAGATGTACGTTTAAACCACCTATATGTTGAAACTTTATGTTTCTTTAGATAAAATGTGTGATGACAATGCTGTGTTTATACCAGGGTTAGGTTTAGGCACAGAAACCTGGTGAATAGATTGTTTTGGTCCAAGGTTGGATATGTCCCAGCCTCCCATCAAATTGTGGTTAGTGGCTTGGCAGCCTTTGCACAAAGGTCCACCACCATCCCCTCCACCTCCTTATATGAGTGCTAGATCATAAACATGTAATGTGAAAGTGAGATGAGGCGTTTTGTAGAATTGTCAGCATGGTATGTAGCCTATGACACGTACAAATGTGAAGGCGTCAGTGCTGAAATGCTCAACATGACTTGGCTGCAAATTAGAAAACTGCAAAATGACCAAGAAGTTAAATTAAATAATCTTAAATATCAATTTGGACAAAAACTGAACGTTATTTAAGATTTATTGCAGTGCTACTGTATTAGACTGCAGTCGTCTGAGTGAGGTGTACCTTTACACAAATGCATGGGGCAAAGTCCTGAGAATTCCCCATAGAAAGAACTTTTCTAAACCAAACAGTTAGTGCTCTTTCTCTGTGCCAAACTGACTGCAGATAAAGCACAACTCTCACCTTTGTACAGCTTGGTCAAGAACACTTTTAAAGTCTTCGCCTCATTTTGGTGTGCCAAGATGTAATGGGCTCATTACTGCCCCAAGAGTCCAGGAAACATCCACTGGGACAACAGTTGGTAAGAACTGCAGGTGAACCCCATTAGCTGCCTGCAATGAGTCCATTCCACAGTTTGACACAAACCTGGAAGAGCTGCACAACGATTAGATTTTCAAACCAGATTTGCAGAAGAAAAGACTTCAAGGATGAGAACCAACTGGCTTGTATGTCAAGTGCACTCCTGGTTACCCTGCCTGTCTCTGTTAAAGAGCAGCGCACAGCTGCTTCCAGGTTAAGTACACATGATGATCTAAGTGTGCAAATTAAGCCCATCTACTGTTCAAACAAGCTGTGAGAGGAGGCAAAAAATGTGCAGCTCAGTGTGGTACAATACTGCATGTGGTCTTGTTCAGTTGGAAAGTTCGGATTTCAGCTTTCACCTCCATAATCATCCGTTCATGAACAATCTGCACTGGTCTGGCAGGTGTCAAAGTTTCAGACAATGTGGACATGTTGATCAGGAGGTCAATCCACCACTTTGATCCAGACTGAAATAACTTAAGAACTATTAAATGGATTTCCATAAAAATGTGTACAGACATTAATGTTGCCCTGAGGATGTATCCGTAACGATCCCCTGACTGTACTTCTAGCAACACCAGCAGGTTGATGTTTGTTGTGAAATGTCTCGACAACTGTTGAACAACCTTAGTGCAGACATTCGGGGTTTTGTGGAATCCCTTGACAAAATTAAATCATTTTTTACAGCCTCACAGAACCGCTGGAGTGTTCTGCAGAATCTTAAGTTTGTGTAATAATTTGTGCGCAGGAATTACTCTTACAATTTTGAGACACAAATTAATAATTTGTCCCCATATGTTTGAGCAATTCAAGCTGTTGGCTCGGAGCGGTCCAACCTGGAGGTTCAAGAGGTCACATGATAAATCAAAGCAGTCATAAAATCATTACCAAGCCAGGTAAAACTTTTTTTTTGCCTTTGTCTCTTCGAGATTGTACAACTTAATCAATCAGAAAAGGTTTATGTTTCGATAAAACCAACAACAGCATGAAGGTGTAGACAGACAACTGAACACTGAACTGAACAGACAGCAGACAGTGAAACAGTTTGATGTAACCTCCCTTACATTAATACATAACAGAATTTTGATTGTGTTTTCTCCATATTTTTTCTCCATTTGAGGTTTGACTGGAGCTGTTTGAATTACTTCATCTTGTTGCATCCTCTTCTTGGTTTTCACCTGCTGCTTAACTCAATGAACCAACTCCGAATAATCACATAATAAAACAAATATTCAATCACATTTTCTTTTTACCGGTTTACCCCAAAATTTGTTAAATATTTCCAATAAGTTTGATGAATTACCCGGCTACTGCTTCTGTGTGCAAAATGTCATAGAATGCATGTGTTAATTAAAAAAAAAAAAACAACATGCGTTCATGCAAATTGTTCTGTGCAAAAATGTCCAGACTGGATGTGAAGCAGATCTGCGCTGTTGCAAAGAGCTACAAGGCAGTAGATCAGTATTCGGTGATGAATCGGCAAATCAGAGATCAATGGCCCTTGACAGCTACTTTACACACCAAAGGGAAACTCAGCGTGCTCCATCTGTTTTTGTTTTAGCAGAACTTGTTAATGTTTCAACAGTAATCCATATACAAGGTATGACATGGGCCTCTGGCGGAGGTGAGACAACAGGTTGCTTAGGTAACAACTACACACATGCATGTAACGAACACATACACATACTGTCTACGTAATTGTTGCCACTAATCAGATGCTTCTATGAATAACAGCCACAGACACATTTGCTACACTACACTGTTTATCTACGTGGACACAAATGTATAATTAATGAAAGCTTGCAGGATTTCTCTTGGTCGCCTCATTGGAAATCTCTGTCTCCCTAACAACCTTTCTTCTCTCTCTCGCCAATCTATCGCTCTCTATCCTTCCACTTATGATTTGCTCCTCCAGCAGATTTTCTCCTCCAGAGGCCCCAAAATCCTTAACTGGGGGATTTCATCTTTTTACGCTCTAACAAGAGTTTGAGAGGACACAGAAATATGAATGGATGGAAGTAGACTAAATCTGTCTCACCTCTCTCTATATATATATCCTCCAAGTGTGTATGTATCTGTGTGCTTGTGTGTGTGTGTGTTTCTGCACAAATGAGTGTGACTGTGTGCATGTTACAACAGAGAGTACAATGCTACAGAAACAGAGAGAAGATTGAATGGGGGATGATGTAAACTAATCTCTGTTAGCAGGCTACCTCTGCCTGCAGGCAAGAAGTTCATTTCACACATACTCAAACCAAACACACACACACGCTCACACACACACACATGCGCGCACGCGCACACACACACACACACACAACGGTGAATAGGGTGAAAGACAAAAAGCTTTTCATTACTTCAAACAGAAGATATCCTTAATAGCTAAATGGAAAAAAAAACTGAAAAACAAAGATAGAGACTGTGTGTGAGTGTGTGTGCAAGACTTGTATTACTTGCATTGTGGGGACTCGCCTTCCTTTAAGGGACAAAAGACAAGTCCCCATTATGTACATTATGAACTGTAAGCGTTTAGGGAGATGATGTGGGTTAGGGTTACAGTAAATCCACATAATATCCTCAGAAGTATAAAGTATATAAGTAGTTTATGAGTTTGTACATGTGACCATAAATATATGAATTCTGACAAGTACAGCACATCTAGATAAAATGTTCAGATGTATGTGTTCCTTGTCTGTCTTCTAGAATGGTTTTCACATTTTTCAGCAGAGAAAAAGAAGCAAAAGCTGGTGCCATGGGCCATTAAAATCTACCTGATTTGTGTTATAAAGAATTTATAATTTCAGATTCTTCTTTTCTTTTCTGCCTGAAGACATAAAACTCCCAAGTATTTTTTTTAAAAAAAAGAATAAATAAAAAAAAGAAAGAAAGAAAAGAAAAGAGAAAGGTCAGGAAAGTATAAATGTTTTTCAGAACTATTTTTTACTCTCCATTAATTAGTCTTGAGATGTATTTTGGGGCAACCTTTTCGTCTTAGAAATATGTTTTGATTTGTCTATTTATTTGCAAAGGCAGGTACATTTTTAGAAGCATAATGCTTTAAAAATTGCACTTTTGTCATAATAATGAGGAAACTTTCTTCTGCAACTTTCATTTTACTGACATTTTCTGGCTAAAACAATCTATACGGTGGGTTACATTGCACCATATACGCCAACACATTCTCAATCCCAGTTTGTCAAGTAAAACAGATTGGTCAGTGGTCTTGAGCTTCAATACTGATGTTCTACCTATCCTTCGTGTGTCTGTTTTGGACTTGAAGGCTCTAAGCTAAGTAGGCAATATAAAGTTAATATGTTGCATCCAGTTAGATATTCTAGGTAAAGCTATCTGGCCCACAGTTCACTTATTAAACATGTTATGACTTTTTGATGTTATAACATTGCCAGAAAGTCGCAGTTAGGTTGGGTTGAGGCACAAAAACTAATTGGTTAGGTGTAGGAAAAGATCTTGCAAACTTACAGTAACAAAGCCTTTATAAGTGATGTGACTCACATTTTATAATGTAAGTGAGGTAAATGAAAAATAAATCACTCTTGATGTTTGGTCATAAACAGGACATGAACCCTGGTGTCCAGAGGTAAAGTCCAGCGTATAACCCGTCCAACCACCCACCAACTCAGGCTGAACTACCTTTTTATATTATTGCACCAGAGGGGTGCTTAAACAAACGACCCTGGAGGGGTAACTACAAAGGTAAATTTAGAAAAAATGGGCGGTGTAGACAGTCCTCTTTTTCCAGTGTTTTACGTATTGATCATGTCACAGTCAAACGGGTCAGTTTTGCCCCACTGTTGCTTTCATTGGCTTTTGCAGTCAAGTCACAATCGAATGTTTGGCTGCAGCCATTACTCTGTGATGACTTTCTTGCTAGTGGCCGAGATTATTTTGAGCAACATTGTGTAGCTTTTTTACCTTAAGATAACACAATAATGTTTCTGTCTCAGCCACTAAAAAATGTTTCAAAGCCATTATCACTAGTTACAGTGCATTTGTGCCAAATGCCTAAACCACATCTCAAGATCAGATGTATTGAATTATTCTTGCATGCTTTCTCTGGTAAAACATTTTACAGGTTTTCAGGGACACCTTAGTCCATTGGTTTGGTTTGATTTCTATGAGGAAAAGTCTTCAGTGAGCAAGTGTTGATACTGAACAGATCTGCAAAATGATCACTGTTATTATATTTTATTGGTTTCCCTGTAATATCCGCTCTATAGCAATACAATATCTGTTGAAAGAAACTGCAGCCTGATAAAAAAAAAGTCTTCATGGTTGGTGTTTTGGCACTCAGAACACACAGACCACAATAAAGTTTCAAAAACAAATGTCTAGTATATATACATTATTAATTTAGACAGGATTGTTTGCAACCATTGGAGGGGTCCAGTTATCATGAGAAGAAACAGCTCGTAATTATTCTACTTTATCATATCAGATCAAATAAAATATATCTTCATGCAGACAGCTGCCTCTCTGCAGCCTCACAATGTTGCATAAACTAAGCGTTAAATCACGTGTCCTCTCTTGCCTCCAGCGTCAGTGGCTCTTAATCCTGGGCTCCGTTTCATTAATCATCTAAACATACCCTCCATCACTTTCCCTCGACAGTTTCTATCACTTACAGAAGCAACATACATCACAACCAGATGCACAGCAGAGAGGTGTGGTCGAAAGGCGGGTGAGACTGCTTGAAACAGAATGCAGTTTCCCCAGCAGGTTTATAACAGTGATAATACAATACATGTAAAAGAGGATCTGTCAAAGACTAAATGCTTTAAATATTGCTTGTTACTCAATTTTCATACAAAAAAAAAAAATCTGTGTTGATGGCCTACAGAAAGGAGTAAATAACAGTGCTGTGACCCTTGTACTGGTGACAAATTAAATGAAACACCCAAACTAATCATGAATATGCATCCATACAGGTGGTTAGTTTATCGGGATGGTTTTGGTCCTCTTGTCATCTTGGAGGAAAGGAAAGGGTCACTGCAAATCAATACATGGGTTATTTTTATCCTATGATGAAACACTTTAATCCCCCTGCAGGATGACAAACCCCCCCATCCACAGGACACAAGGGGACGCTTCAAATTTGCTGAGTGTGAAAATGATGTGAATCATATTCTACGGCCTTCACAGTCACATGTGACATGTTAGACAGGGCTCTCAACCACCATTAATACAACACCAGGTAAGAGACTGAGCTGACTTCACCTTACTAAGATACATCATGTGGATTTTTCCCTTTAAAGCACTGGTTGGTTTGTATAAACCAGCATGAGCAATCAAAATTGCAACAAAGACTGCCCGGTAGCTGTCACTGGACAGCATGGAGATTTGTTAGTGGCTAGTTTGCTCCATTCCACAAGCTCTCTTAGCTTTCTTAGTCTGATAAATATATATATACAGCTAATGATAGCCATCGCTGAAGTACCTCACTGCAATAAAGGCTCTTGGAAAATTGCTCCTCACTGCTGTAGGTGTATGCTTTAGGTTAACTGGGTTAGTTTGGTTTAGAGGCTGTGTTGTGGCCTCTCATTTAGCAGCTGAATGACAGTCTGTCATTGCTGCTGCCCACTCGCAATTTGCATCAGGGGCTGTGTGCTTTGTGCTACGCAGTTAGCATCTGAATAACAGTCTGTCATTGCTGCTGCCCACTCGCTATTTGCGTCAGGGGCTGTGTGCTTTGTGCTACGCAGTTAGCTAGCTGTTGAACAACAGGCTCAGTGGCTGTCTACTCTGAGTGCATATATCACTGCTTCATGTCTCTCTCATAGAAGAAAATGTTTATCATAATGAATGTAAATGACAAATATATGTTGTTTGTACTTAGCTAGCTAACATGTCTGTTAGTACTGGGAAATTTGAGTTGCAGTTTTGCATTCTTGTGCCATTATTTGCTAAAAGCTTGAGTTTTACATCCACCTGGCCTTGTGGAAGTCTAATATAATGGGCGATATGTTCAGAGTACAGGGTGCAGAGGCAGGTGTGCATTAAACTGTCAGGCAGCCTGTCCAAACTTTTTATCCAGGCTGAGTGAGAAGATCGGAAAAAACAGAATAATGAAATAACTTCTCAACCCTAGCTTTAAATTCTCACCTTCTTTTAAGTCTGTGTTTCTGCAGATCTACTCTATACATTCTTGAGTTTACAGATGCATTGACGCCAAAACTAATTTTGGGTCCTCCACTATGGTAATCTATCTATACAGAGTACCAATCCAATTCCAAGGGTGCATTGCAGTTTTTTTTCATTTATAGAAACATGAAACCCCATCATTGCTGTGACATTAAAGACTGGCCCATCATTACTGACTGAAATTGAATTTCATAATGACACTGACAAAGCCGCCGTATTTGAATCGCATCGGTCACGTCCGGGCAGTAACCAGCTTGCTTTATGTGATTCCTACTTCAGTTTCACATGAGAAGAGATTCAAGTCAACACTTTAAACAGTGTGTAGAGTGTGTTATGGACAAGTTGTTCTGGAGTTGTTCTCGTGAAGACAAGATGATTTATTTTGTTTTATTGCTTTGTTTGGATGAGCGCAATCTGTGAAAACACAGCTGTTTCGGCAGAGCTCCAGTCAAGTCACCATGTACACTTGATTGGCAACTTTTCAGATCTTTATCTCTCCTGATCTCATGCAAACTTTTGTTTTGTTTTGTTTTGTTCCTTTACACACATCACATCAGAGAGGACACAAAGAGCTGTGTTGAGAAAGAGCGGTAAAACCTTTTTTACTAGCAGAAAATTTACTTCTGTGTCAAAACAACACCTCAGACCGAAGCATTTAAAAAGAATTCAGCAGGTAATTTTATTGTTTACTCCATCACATACACCATTTTTTAATGTGACATCTAAAAAAGTTTGCTGTGAAATAAAGACAGTAGTACAAAGGCACAACACCTACTATTCTAGGTATACGTGTAGGTTAAAGCAGTCATTTAAAGAATCTGCAGGACCACATCTCTTTTTTTCCTTCTCTGCTAAGAACTTAACTATATCTGAGGTCTAAATGGGTCCCTGATTGGACGGCAACAATGAAAACCAGCTGGGTATTTATTCCTCGAGGTCTGAAGAGTAGCCTCTAACCTGAGAGGGAGAGACACACTGCATGCAAAAGCAAGTATAAGAAGAGTAAAAGGGAGAGAATGATGTATAGTGAGATAAAGTGTTTTCAATTGAATTGATTCTCAACCAACACAGCTGAGACCACTCTCGCACCCACATGCACAAACGCACACACACATGGTGGAAAGAGGCTTGCACACATGCCGCTCTCCAGCTGCACGTTAAACCTAAATGCTTGTGAAAACCAAAACCAATCAAATCTCCTCCTGGGTGAGAGGGCAGGTGTTCAGCTGCATTTGGCAGCTAATTTGTATGCGTGTATTTCTGCAGGCGCGCCCGTGTGTGTGTGTGTGTGCGCACAAATGTGTGTGTTGGCGGTCGTGAGCAGCGGAGTCTAAGAAATCCTCTTCAGCTGTCAGCCAGCCATCCCACGCATGGTGATCTTTCAGGGTCAGGTCGTCCACCGAGTTAAGGGCACTGATTGGTTCATGTGACCTGGTTGTGGGAGGGCAACCCAACACACACACACACTCACACGCACACACTTGTTGACATCCTCTACAATGTGTACTGTCTCTCTAACTCCAGACATTGTTGTTTTTTAAGGAGACCAATCAGCCCCTCATTTCCACTGAGATGGATGAGGATTGGCTGGCCTGAGGGGGGCAGTGTGGCTCTGTGGTCCAGTGGGAGATCAGAGGTAGACAAGTAGATGCAAGATAAAGAGATCTTCACCTTGTAACTTTTGCCCTTTTTCTTTGAATCTCACACAGCTCAGCCTCATGCACATGGACATCTTCAAAATAGGAGCCATGTGTCACTCTCCTCTCTTCTCATTCCCTTTGTTGTCGCTGCCTTCAAGGTCTCATCAGCTCTTATCTGAGGGTGCAGCGAAGGGAGATAGATCCTAAAAATAACTTGTTGTGTATTCAAGGACTTCTGCTCAAGAGTAGAAAATGATCACGGGCAGCTCGTGGATGCACGTTTTAGAGGCAGTGTGTGTCACAGTGTGTGTATCACGGATCTAAATCATTGCTATCAAATATATCAACAAAACCACCTTGATATGTTTTCCTGCCCTCTCTCGCATGTGTAACGTGTCGGCTGTTGCCTCCCTTGCTGATCTGTATTGTTCAGTTTGTTGGCTCTTTGACATGCACTCAACTCCCGGTAGATTTTTTCTGACAACTGCGCTGAGGGCAGCATGTGTGTGTCGGCAGAGGAGTTAGGAAACACATGAGGGGCCGAGGCAGGAGACGTGTCCGGGCTGACACGGCACCGTGATGTGTGCATGTGACAGATGTGCACGTAGGAAGCATGTCAGGGGTGCACATGCACCAGTGACCAGCTCAGCCAGGTGCATGCGTGTTCAGTGCAAGCCTGTGTGTGTCAGTTGGTGTGTGCGGTGTAACCCTGAAGTCATGCCTTCATGCATGACAGTAGGAAAAAAATGTGCATACGTTTGTCACACACACACACGCACACACATGCACACACTAGAAATGGGGGAAACAGCAAGCTTGCCTCTGTCTAATGACGACCAAATACTCCTACCAGCACCTTCAAATCTCACTAATTAACTCGTAACTTCGTGTTTGTTTGTGTTGAACTTTTCCTTGGGACCAGTAACTTTCCCGGACATGGACTTGGTTGCCGGGCAACTGCTCAAAGCCCAGACATAATGTGACACAGCACCCCCCGTTCTGATTTTGTAAGGAATAAACAGACGAGACATAACTCGTTAATTAATGAACATCAGCAGTGCCGAGGACTGTGTAACCGTTGGACAGAATCAGGCTAGCTGTTTCCTCGTTCCCAGTCTTTGTGCTAAGCTAAGCTAATTGGCTGCTCAACGTAGTTTTATATTTACTGTACAGACATGAAAGTAGAAACAATCTTCCTATTTAACCACAGAAAGTGATCAAGGGTGTTTCCCAATATGTCCAAGTATTCCTTTAAAGGAGATTTCTGTTCATTTTGTTTACCTGGGCCCTGTAGACTGAATCACTAACAAGAAGTCACTTCTGGGTAGAAAACTGACAGCTGATCTGCATTATGGAGCTATTTGAAATCAGCCAACATGTTAATTGCTGTCATCATTCTCTTTTGTATCTGTACCATGTGATGTGGTGGTGGTCTGACTATCCGACACTTCTGCAGCGCTTTTTTCATATTCTATATTGATTTGTTAGCAACACAAAAGGGATGTATCTGACTAACTGCTGACTAACAAGCATGCACTGCTGCAACAACTGTAATGTAAGCCTAAGTTGACTGTGAAAGTAACATCCACTAAAAGTGCTTGTTTTTTCTACTGACAGGCTCCGGTTGTTTTGTTTGTTTTTTTTATCTGACAACTTTATGAAAACAGTTCCTACAGAGACAGACCCTTTTGTTAAATAACACAATCCTTTATTTTAACCACAAGATTCAAGATTCGCTCTGAATTACTGGTGAGTTGTTTTAGTTGTCGCCTCCTCTAGTTCAATAGTCATCATGACTTCAAGGTAAACTCCTCTGCACTTCAATTCTTTCCGTCGACGTCCTGAAACGACTCGCCTCGCACACGATTTCAGAGTGAACCTTCTCCTTGAGCGAGACTTGTGTTTCTGGTTACAGAAAGGATCCTTTCAGTTAACAAAAGGTCTGTCTCTGTATAAATCATAATGTCCATTATGTCGCCAGATGCTTAGAATAACAACCTCAGCCTGTCGCTGGCAAAATACAAACTCTTTTAGTGGATGTATGCATATATGTTGCAGCCACTGCAGTGGTGTGGTGATCCAGACCGATCCTGAAACTTCTGGTAAGCATGGATCATTCACTCTCGACAACCATGTAGGGCCTCTTTTTGAGCAACATTATGAAGATGTTGCGTCATGAAAATGTTACGATCTGAAAACTCGTACGTTGAGGTTAACAAGTGTGTAACGCTGTGATCCTACCGCCTCACTGAAGTTATATAGTGCAGAAACAAGTGATAGTGTGGCGGAGTGGCTGAGACAGAGACACCATTCAGCCTAATACTGTTACATTATTCCTGCAGATGAATTACCTTTCACAGTTTCATTGTGTTTGTGATCGAAGCCACTTTTTCGCCTGCGTGTGTTTATTGTCTCTTTTCTATCTCACCCATATGAAATATTTCTGCGTCCGCTTTGTAAGATCTTATGTTAGTGGTTTTAATACTAGGTTTAGGTTATTTGCCGTCTCACTCTTGCCATCTTCCTCTCTGGAAACCCTTCAGCCTCTGTTAGCAATGTACCTATTGATCAGCTCAAAACTTGAGGCTGGAGTGTCTCTTCAGTTTGTGCTGCATTGTATTGACCGGAGCCAATCAAAAGTGAAGCAATATAATGATCCCGCCTAATGAACACTTGCCCTGCCCACTCATTAACACAAAGCAAATAAACAGTTGTGAAGGAAAAGGGCCCAGATCAGGTCTGAAAGGTCAGTACGCTGAGGAGCTCCTGTCTGATCTCAGTAATCTCTGATCTGAATTTAAAATCCTTTTGTTTGTGTGTGTGTGTGTGTGTGTGTGTGTGTGTGTGTGTGTGTGTGTGTGTGTGTGTGTGTGACACAAAAACAACCAAACTGTTGCTGATCTGACTTTAGATAAGGTTTAATTGACTTCACCTGATCAGTAGGAAGCCACAGGAAGAAAACGCTCCTCACAGAAGGAGTCGTTTCAGTCTCACTTCAGTCATTTTCATGTGCCACTCTTAGAAACGTGTCTTTGTCGTATTGAATTGTTTGTATCCCGAGGTCTTTTAGATGTATTGTTCAACAAACCAAGCCCCCCGCAGAGAGGATAGTATGCAGCACTTATATGCTCACATGTGCCATATGTAATGATGTTTTGAATGATACTGTGAGATACTGGGAAAGATGAGTCATTGCTTGTATTCTCTGATGCAGTCAGCTGCTTCTAGGTGAGCCGCAGCATAGATTGGCAGCCTCACATTGGGATTGCATTGTTTCCGGCAAGAGGTTTCGTCCCCGTGGAGAGCGTGCTCTCAGTCACAAGTCCGCAGAAAGCCGATTTCATAAGTCGGCAGCACACAGCTCACAGTTGATACCGTGGGACCGCATGGGATCTGAACCACACAAAGGACACATGCACTTCTTTCATTTCTCAGTTTGTGCTTCCTCCAGTCCCTCAAGGAATCTAAAAAAGAAGGGAGGGTTCCGAGTCTTTCTTGACTCCAGACTGTGATGACAGCTGTGTTGGAGTCTATGGGAGATTCATGGAGAAACGCACTAAAACCCAACATATCTACATCGTATGACTTCAGAAGAAGAAACGCCTCCAGCAAACAAATAGAAAACACTCCAAATGATTGACAGGGCTAATAATAATATACTGTGACCAAACAGGGCCAGGTCCAACAAGATATCACAGATGAAACTGCAAATACGCTTCAAACAGGAGCCCGGCCCCAAACGAAAACGAGGAAGAAACAATGAGTTGATTAAAAAAAGCTGAGTCTCTGAAAGTGTCTATTTTTCATTTTAGGGAGACATTTCTGTATCAGAAGTCACACGATGTAGATATTTGTTGGGTTTAAGTATGTTTCTCCCACACACGTCAGTACAGCCTGAATGTTCCTCCTGTCCTTGTCCTGTCCACCTCACCTGCGATGCAAGTGGGCGATGTAAGGAAAGGAATCGAGGAGAGAGGAAGTTAACAAAATTAGACGTCTGTGTTTCGATTTTAATTGAATATGAGACATGGCACAGCTGCATCATCTGTCCACAAGAGCAAAATAATGTTCATAACACCGTTTACACTTACTTTTCATTTCATTTCACAACATGGAATAATGCCACATAAGTGATCTCAAGGTGAAATGTCATTAACCCTCTGGAGTCTAAGGGCATTTTCTCCATTTTAATATATCAAACACGTGTTTGTTATCAACATTTACAAAACAGTCTCATCTCTCTGAATAATAAGGACTTGTTTGTCTGAGAGGAAAGTGTAATCAGATCATTTGGCCCTTGCAAGTGCAGCTAGAACAGCACCTTACAGAGCGCTACAAAAAAAAAACAAAAAAAAAAAACGATGAAGGGCAGAAAGTTTGATCACATCCTTCAGGGATGAGAAATTGATTTCCAGGTCACAGGCAGGAGAAGGGTGGAGAAATAGAGAGAGACCGCCGACTTCAGATTTCAGACATGGACTTCGGACTTCCAGACATCTTCTGTTTCTCAGTCTTTCAGAAGTTTCACAGGCGATATGTGGAGATCTCACGTACTCTGTGTCCTATTATTTATATTCATGGTATCCTATGGAATTGTGTGCGTCCCGTATCTACTCATCCTCTGCAGGAATGTACACGGATCAGCCACGATCAGTGTATGAATGTGTGTGTGTGTGTGTGTGAACGGGTGAATGCAGTATTGTAGAGCGCTCTGAGTGGTCAGTTGACTGGAGAAGCGCTATAAAAATGCAAGACCATTTACCAGATGTTGTGCTTTGGTAAACTTTTTGTACCTCATTATCTGATGGAAATGGAAGCGTATGTTGTAGTTTTTTGCGGCAGAAATCATTGTTGACTTTGGGGAACGCAAACCTGCAGGATTCTCGGCTAATTAGCACTGGGTTATTTTAAGAAACACCTGATGAAGAGTCAATCTGATGAGGCAACATGCAGAATGTGAAGTTCGCTCCTTGATTTAAATGTAAATTGTTTATAAAATAACATCAGATGTCTCCTGGTGTGCTCTGGAATATATGCTTTTTCTTTTGCTTATCCAAGATAAGTAGGCACTGCTGCATCTTTAGTTTTCAAGACATACTTCATAACTCTGCGTGTTTCAGTTACAGTGAACGAGAGACTTGAGGTTCGTTTCAATAAGGTATGTGTGTATGCGGGCGACAAAATTAATTGGAAAATATCACAATATCGGAAACGTAAATATCGTGCGTACCAAGCGTCCGCGTGATTGAGGAGGGACGAGTAAGAAATAGAAGAGAAGGCACACAAGGCTAAAAAAAAAAATATTAAGAACTTCCACGTTTGTCATTCCCACAGGGAGGAGAAATGTTCCGTGGCGTCCAAAGAGATGGAATTGGTTGAAAGTAAGAAAGTCTGGAGGAGGAGGACGAGTAAAGGGCAGCGAGGTAGAGGGAGGCGGGATGGAAAAGAGGAAAATGCAAAGCTCACGGTGTGTCGCCCTCAGGCCACGGTATGACTTTCCTGTGAGTTCTCTGGAACACCGTGCGCGCCCTGTAGACTGGAAGCGCCGGGAGTGAGATGCCTTTGGGCGAGTGTGTGGAGGATCACATGCCCTCACAGGCCTGTGCATGCGAGTACAGGCATGCGCACAGAAACTAATTAAGTGGTTGTTTATGTTTTCTGCAGCAGCTCCTTTTCATCGGGGCCGCTCGGGTTCTTGTTCTGTGTTCCTCCGCTGTTTGCTTTCCTTTTATGTTCGGCACATGAGCGTGCCGTGTGTCTCCTCCTGCTTCACAGTGTGACGCTGGGTGAGTGCATGTGATTACAGGTGCGCGGGGAGGGGGAAGAGCTTCAGAAATGCCATCCCCCTGGTCTGCAGGCGTAGCTCTCCGAGGCCGGTTGTGAGGCCCCCGCGGTCAGGAGATGGCCAGCGTGAGGCGAGGTTGGAGATTGACTGTCCGCTTTGTTGCTGCGGGGATGACACGCAGCAGGGGCCGGGGGATCAAGCACACGCATACACAAAGAAAGTAAAACAAACAAAATATCACGGGCTCGAACACTCATCCACTAGCTGCACAGCTTGAGCCTTTGCTTTTTTGTATTCCTCTCTGCACCCTCTCTGCCTATTCCACACAATAGCCCTGAAATCACTGGTTATATTTTCTCTTTTCTTACTTCAATGGCCTCACTCTCTCTGCTTTCTCACTCACTTTTCTTCATTCTCCCTCCATAAAACGGCCATGAAAGCCCGGGCTGTGATTTTCACACCCCTTTCTATCCGCTCGGCTCACTAAAAAGTGATCCCTCTTCATGGCGATCCTCCCTTTCTCCCACCGGTGTTACACTTATCCCCACATCCCTCCCCGTCTCTTTGAGTCCACTACAGGTGTGACCTAACTCCTTACAATTCCCCCTTCATTTTCCTGCTCGCTCCATTTTTTTTTTTTTCACATGAAAGGCTTCCTGCTACCCTCTGCTCACCCTCGTTCCTGCTCTTTCTTCTCAGTGCACCCGCACCCTCTGTTTTAGCCCCAGGAGATGGCTTGGATAACAGGTGGAGCCACTGGTTTTTTTGGGATCGTGTTTCCATCTGCCTGTAATGCAAGAATGCAACTTCACCCTGGGCTACGCTGAAACCAAACAATAAACCACACGGCCACAACGCACACGCGCAAAGACTCACAAGAGACACACAAACCATTCAGCGAGGCCTTTGTAAGAGCGTTAGATTCTAAAGGTTGACTTCTATTCATTCACTTTATTAGCTTTTAATGGCGTGTCTTCTTCTGTAATTATTTTTCTCAACACAGAGAGGGGGAAGATAAAGAGGTCAGGAGAGAGACAAAATAACTCCTGTCCACGAACTCTTGCAAGCACACTGTACTGTAAACACACACGCTCACACGGAGCTCATTACACAGGAAGGGATGCTATAGGTTCCACACAGACGTGGCATCACATAATGGAAACAACCAAGACCCCAGCACAAAGACTTCCACCTCTTCCATTTGTGTTTCTGTGCACAATGGAGGATATATGTGATATTGATGGAGGCTGCGGGCTCTGACGAAGGTGTGCCGCGCATGCTGTGACGAAGCTTGATTCATATCCAGTAGCCGGCAGCAAGTATGCGATGGTGAAAGAGCAGTTTACCAAAAACATCCACCATGCTGATGGGAACAAGAGTCCCAAAAGCAACAAGAATACGCATGTGACGCAGTTAGTCAGAGCCCCACAGCTAAGCCTACGCTTTAAACATCTCTGCCGCTCTCTGCTTGCCACCACTTTCCCTTTTGTGTTTATCCACCCAGCACTCCACTGCTATGACAGGTCAGTTAATATTGACATTATCTCCCTCCATTGCGATGACAGCCCGAGCTGCAGGAAGCCGCTCATTAGCTCTGTGTGCGCTTGTATGTGCGCGTCCACATTCGTGGTTGTGTGTCGGCGCGCACGGCCGCGTTGATTGCCGGGACAGAAGGCATTAGCCTAATCAAACAGGTGTTAAAGAGACAGGGGACAGTCCCAATGTTTGCCTCGGAGAGAATAACAGAGATTGGTGTCATCGTTCTGCCCGATCATGGAGCCCTCTGCGGAGGTCATCTCGTCGTCGCACTGAGAGAGCGTTGAATAGAGAGTGGGAGTACTGTGTTTGTGTGTGTGAGTGTGTGTGTGCTGGACAGAGAGATTGTGGGTGAGAGTACAGTGGGAGGGAGAGAGAGAGATTTGTCGAGCAGATGCAGTTAGATGCTTTCAGATACACGTTCATGTGCAAGTCAGGTTAGATGTCCATATTGTGTGCAGAAATGTGTGTGTGTGTGTGTGTGTGTGTGTGTGTGTGTGTGTGTGTGTGTGTGTGTGTTTGTAATTATATGTGCTTCTCTCTGGGTGAGAAGCCATAACAGGATGCTTTGGTGATAGCGAGCAATAGATGGATCGAGGGCAGAAAATGCAGTGGTAATTGTACTGGATACACAGGTAATTGGAAGCTAAATTGGCTTCAGATTTAGAACCTGTGAGCACTCAGTCAGCCTGTGTATTGGAACCAGATAACCCACTTTGTGTGTGTGTGTGTGTGTTTTGGGGGGGGGGGGGGGTGCACATCTCTGTTTGGAGACACAGGGGTAAATATATACCCTGAATGACTAATAGGACCTGGACACGTTACAAAATGAGCCCGATAATGTTATGCAAAATGAACGCTTGAAGAAATGATTCCAAGCCACTGCCGGTTTCATTTCCAAACATTTTTGTGTTATTGAATCTGACATTTACTGGGAGTTACTTTACGATCAACTGTTTGTGCGCCCCCTTGTGAGTTCCATTCAAGGGCGTTGGGTATGGACAGTGAGGATTCGGTTTAATTTTGACCTTTGCCTCTGTAAACCAACCTCGATTCCAAATAAAGGTGGATGTCGTAATATCTTTTATGCAATCGTGTGTTTTACAAGGAGGTGAACCTCGCCCCATCATACCTAATCGTGACACTATCACCTGTTACCAGTCAACCTGTTTACCTGCCGATTGCCTCAAACAGGTGGGTTTTTTTGCATTACACAACTTTCCCAGCCGTTGTTGCCGCCGTCCCAACTTGTTTGAAATGTGTTGCTGGCAGCAATTTCAGAATGAGCTTATCTTTACAAAACGTCCATGAAGTTATTGAGGTAAAACATTGATTACATTGTCTTTGTACTGTTTTTGCAATCAGGATTGTGTAATATTCTGTCCAGGTTCAATTGCTAAGTTGTTCCATCGCTTTTGATGGAATCTTGTGACTTTGTTTGGTGAATGTGTCATCATATGACCAAAGTAAGAAACTTTTGAACTTGGTCACGGGACAGAGGGTTGGTCGTAAAGGGTCATACTATATCTGATACCACCAGCAGGTCCTGTTTGGAATATACAGTTGTACCGTTCACTCGTCACTTTCTGATTCTTTTTCTGTTTGGTTAGGTTTAGGAGAACAAGGTTTGGCATGAAATAGACAAGAAGTATCAAGTAAAATGTGTTAATATCGTCATCAAAGACAAGATAAAGAGAACATTTTGCAGGATGAACTAAATATTAACTGCGGTCTGGAGTTGGGTGGGTTGTGGGCGATAAGGAGAAAGTGTGAGGATGGGTATGAGTTAGAGGTATTGTGTTTTTCTTGGATGAGTGTGTACCTTTTTTTAATTCAAGTGACTGTATTATTGTCATATGTGGTTTCCTTTGTTAACTATCCTTTTTGTTTTCCTGTCTTTTAATGATTTGGTTATTTTGGAAATGATGCTTAAATTGAGAAACTTAAAGTGATGAGCCAGAATGCCTACGTGATATAAATATTTAGACTCATCGGAGATTGTTTACAGCTTTGATGCGGCAACCAGTTTAATGCTTTCAATTAATCTTCATATTTAAGTTTTTAGAAACTTCCTGATCACTGGCAGCTTCTACAATAATCAACCCCAGTGAAATGCTATAGAGTGTAATCCTCCATATTCAATGGATAAAGACCTGATGAGATGTCAGTCCTGACATGAGTTTAAGAATTATTTAAATTTATGCAAAGCACCAGTTACTTGTCCTGATAAAATAAACATTAAATAGTTTGATCACTCGTAATCATAGCTTCCCATTTAGTATCACTGGAGTTAACTCAGGCAGTATATCAGTAAGTCTTGGGTTTTAGCTGTGGGCAAGTAGTTCTTTTTTTATAAATAATAATTGGGCAATGTTGGTATATGTCTCCTCTATGAATAACTGAACAGAATTTTAGAACTTTCTGCCGAATCATTACTTTTTACTGGGTTTTTATTAAATAAAATCTTGCCTGTTACAACAGGGGCTAAAATATGTACAACTTATTACCTCGAACATTTTCCTATATGAATTTCAAGCCTTCTTTAAATTTACGATTCTGATCCGTTCTGCAGAATATATTTTCCCCTGCAGCTAAATGTGTTAGAATGCTGCTTACATCCATTCACATAACATTACTGCAATATCCATGACCTGCCTCTGCTGGAACAGGACAGAGACTGCAGGGAAAGTAAATGTGACAGCTGTATTAGAAATGTGAGCTCTGGAGCTCTCTCAGCGTGTGGAGGAACAGAGTCTGAGACAAGTCAGAGACCGTTTGAGGACAGTAAAAGCGAGGGTCGCAGGTGACTCGGAGCGCCATTGTATTTAGAGCATGGTAATATATGTAATTTCATAAATACCTTGCTCAAACTCAAAGAAGGATGGAGAGCTGTTTTTTAAAAAAAAGCATTGTTAAAGAATGAAAGCAACTCTTTCAAAAGGTACGAAAAGGATAGTTATGTGTGAGCAAGCTTGAAGATTGTAAAAAATGGTAATGGTATCATAGCAACTGGCAGAAATCCAAAGTTTAGGAGCGGTCTTTTAGCACACTGCTGCTTGCCTGGTGTGGAGATCGGTGGAGGTGGCTGACAGGGGGTGGGGGCACGGAGGCCAAAATTCAAAGGTGCAGAGACCACCGAGCAGGCGGAGAGGGCGGCACAGGTCAGCCAGGTGTGCGACCGTTAAATTTTTAGCACCTTGTAAGTGAGGACATGAATCTCAGGGGATATGCAGAGAGTTTGACAAGCGAGTTGTAACCGACTTTTTGTGGTGGGCAGTCAAGCAAAGCGCGGTGACGACCCGAGCAGCAAGATGGTTGACATATAGAAAGCAATTAAAGGCCCGGCTGGTGCCACTACAGCGGGTCGGGTCACCTCAGGCCGTCTCTGGAGCTTTACTGGATGGATGAACACCATTCTTCCAAAAGATATTCCTTCATTTAGAGCTCATATGGTGGTGGTGGAGAACTCTATCACTTCAAAATCTTCTATCGGTGGTCAGCAGGGATGGGATCAGGATCCGTATTGATCAAACAAAGAATGTGAATTTAGAAGTCGAAAGTTCTTCGCAGAGTTTTAAGAATAAGATAGTTATCAGGTGTTTTAGCAAAGTGTGATATTGTTTGCTCTTTAAAAATAGTACATTACTCAGTGACTTTATTCTGTGGAAGTTTATGAGATTAGATTAAAAGAAAATCTTTTAAAAGGGCTCTGTTATTTTATGTCAGCAGGTTCCCCCCCTGTGAACTTTAGTTAATGTTGCTCTCTGTAAGCAGATCGGAGTGAGGCACTCAGACGAGGCACTCGAGAACGTTAAATGCAGCAAATTCCTACAAAGAGCCCCTTTTATTTATGTGAAATCCTTACAATTTCACACCTCCATTCAATGTGAAATGAAATCGAAAGGAATAGGAAAGTGACTGAAATTAATCACTGATATTGCTTTAAAAAACTGTTTATTTGCAATAATGAATGATATTCTGCACTCTTAGTGAAGGACATTTCTAAGAAGGTTTGTGTAACTTCATCTCTGATGTCTAGGAGCTCTCCTAAATATGAGAACATTTTTAGACCAACAGAAAAGTGATGAATGCCTTTTATCCTGATTATACAAGTACCAGTATATGTCTCCCACTTGACTTATGCTTTCATATTTCACTTTAAAAATTACACCTTTAGCAGTGGTGATTGGCATGGCCACAGCATGAAATTCACATGAGCCTCTGCACTCTTTTATAGAGATTTTAGCCATTAATGTCACCTCTCTGTATAAATTATAACATGCAGTAATTCTGATAGCCATTTTGAGCTAAAACGTGGGGATATTGGTCTTTAAATGTGGAATCCAGAGCACTGGTAGGTGATGTGTGGCACTGCCGACAGAGCAGCGGAGGCTTTTCATGGAAACTCTGAGCGGCACTGTAGCCACTTTGCTGGAAACGAAAAAACTTGGGAGCCAATTGCCAAATGAGCCTGGATGGAAAGATAAATGGATGAGCAGGGGTGAAGGTGCCTGAGGACAAAGTGTTGGGGACAGCTAGGGAGACTATTTGGCCACTCATGGGATGGAAAGTCTGCCTCATAGGATTTATTGAGGTAATAAAAGATAAGGTCACTGTGTTGTCGGCTTTAATATTAATGTGCCATTTAATGACCCTCACCATGGAAGGAACTAGGTTATCACTAGTACTAAGATATAGCTCCAGGCAGTTATTTTGTAATAAAGCAGGTGCTTATATAAGTAACTGGACCCCTTGTGATGCTTCAGAGAGCCCCTCCTGTATAATATACAGTTGAACTTCTTTGAAGTAAGCAAGGTGAAAAAACCCCCCACTAATGCTGTATTCATTTCATTGTAGCCCTGCCTGCTTCTGCCTCCCATGCACAAAATTTATTAAGTAAAATATGATTTTAAAAAGTCCCTAAATAAAATCCTTAAATATTATAAATGGCTGAATTTTTTGAAAAACTTCTTGCAGACACGTTTCTGTGTGTGTGTGTGTGTGTGTGTGTGTGTGTGTGTGTGTTGGGGGTGGGGGGGCGCCGTCCACCACGCTCTCCGTGCTGCCGTTTCCCTCCCGCCCCCTTTGTTCAGACTGTCCAATGGGAGCAGGGGGAGCACTCGGCTCCACCAATCAGCAACCTCGGATGATAGTGAATGGAAGTTTAGTTTGTGAGTTTGGGATATCGAGGGAGAAATTAACAGAGAGCGTGAGGATTAACCTGCGTAAAACAACAACAACAACAACAACAACAACAGAAAGTTAAGTCAGACTCATAATTATTTACTTTTTGCTTTCACACGAGACTAAGTAGACCCTGCTCGAGTTAAAGCCGAACAAGAGCCCTCTCTCTCTGCCACCCCCCCCAAAAGTCTGTGTCGTGGAGGGTAGCAGGTGTTCAGTTGAGGGAGACGCATCGCCTCAGTCGGCACCCCGAGCCTCAACAGGGTGCCAAGACCGCTAACTGCCGGACTGAAACTCCCGTGAGTGCGAACGGACGTCGATAAGACCGCTGCTGGAGGTGAGCGTTTGTTTCCCGGGCGAACTGGTGTGGAAGACCGTTGGAGACTCTGGATAAAAAAAAAAGAACAGAAAAGAAAACGACAGGCTCCAGTGTCGCAGCGACAGCAGTGAGAGTAACGTTAACGTCTCTGTAACGGCCGTTTATCATTTTCAAACCGACCGTTACTTCTTCTGTGGTGCCGGCTAACTCTTCTTCGCCGGTGAACGTACAGAAAGGACAGAAAGAAAAACTCCCCGTCGCTGCGGAGAAACTTGTAATGCGTTTTAGTTTTTTTTTTGCTAACCTGTTGTGTCATTTTCCGTGTAACCCGAGACGCAGCGCGTTACTGCAAGTTAGCCGATTTGGTATCCGGAGCATAGAGTCCCGTCCTCGGCGACTCGGTGGAGGATTTCGACCTGGGTTAGCAGTTAATTAGGATATCTTAACGTCAACTTCAGATAACGGACTGCGGCGTCTCCATCACCACCACCACCACCACACTTGGGGGGGAAAGACTCGGAGCGGTCCTGTGCGCAGTCAGAAAACCACGGCTCCCCACACAATCAATTACCGAATTGATTTTTCTAGAGCACACAAGCACGGGTGGATAATTTACGCGTTTTATTGCCCCTGTGTTAATAACGACCGCGGTCTTAACAGCTGAATGATCCGCGGGACAAATCCCCGGTGAAGACATCAAAAAAACAAGCGCGGATTTGAGGTCGATTGCAGGGAGTAAGCCGATAAGTCTAAAACACACTCAAATGTATTAATTCTCCCCGCTCGGATCAATCCAAATGAGAATGAGGTATCGCAGGACGCAGAAACACACGGACTCCGCCACAACAGAGAGAGATCACCGTGCTGTTACACCGTGAAAGCAGGACTGAGTGAGGGAAAGTCTCTGTTGTTGGTGAGCCAGACCCCCCCACCCCCACCCCTCTTGCTCCTCTTTCTCCCGCTGCCTGCTGAGTTTTGGACACCGGAGCTGCCAAGTCAGAGCTGGGGAGCTTGTCGGCAGCGAGAGTGGTGCTGAACTCCCGGAGCTCGGATCTTCGCGTCCCCGGGAAAGCGCGGAGGTAACCGGCGCTGAATCCCCGCTCCTCTTGTCTCATCTCCTCCCCTCTCTGCTCGGACTTCTCTATCATTCGTGCGCAGGGCAGAGAAAGAAAGAGAGAGAGAGAGAGAGAGAGAGTTGCAGCAGCAGCAAAGCACAAGCAGACACCGGCACTGTTGGCCCCCTCTCTCCCGCATGATGAAACCGGGACTGTGCTGCTCTGATGGGTCCCCGGAGCGTGTGGAGGGACCGGCACCAGCAGGGATCCGGCAGAAGATGGGGACAGGGGCGACCCGGAGTGGGAGCCGGTGTCCGCCTCTTTTTCTCCTGCTCCTTCTCGGCAGCAGCTGCCACATGTTGCACGGCCAAGGTATGAGCTTTACTCTCAGGAGCCCTGGGTTCACATGTCAGATGATGCACTAAAGAATGTTTATATTTATACATTATGTGTATTATGATCCATTAACCCTTAAGTTATAGTCTGAAAACACTGTGGCACTGAAAACACTGATCACTCTTAAACTGGAAACAATGTTGTGATTTATTTGACCAAGTACAGCAGGTTGCTCATTAGTTGGGGATTGTGTTTGTGTCCCTGCAGGAGGGGAAAAGAGAGGGGGTGTTTTTTATGAGGCCAGCAACAATGTTTTTGTAAATTAAGTCAGGCAGATAAGTGGGCATTTCTAAATTATTGTTATTGTCATGATGATGCATATATATGTTGTGGGAGGATGATTGTAGGATTAAGGTATTGAGGATGTGTATTGGGGAAGGGGAGGGGGTGTTACAGTTTCCAAACATCTATAATCCCCCTCTTAGTCAATGACCTGCTTAACTACAGCTCTTGATTTGGCACAAATGCACAAACACATAGGCACATGCAGCCTTGCATAGAGTATTAATTTAACTTGCTTCCTTTTAGTCCAGTGTTGACCCTGTTGTGCTGGCAGGTGTCCAGATTAGTGTGTGACTTGTGGCTGCAGAGGGCTGCCCTGTGGAGTTAAATACAGCAACAGGAAAGAAGATATATGTGATGAGATATTGATTTCTGACCGAAGCTGTTTGAGAAAATTGCACGTTGCCATGTTACATGCATTCATGTGCATCTTTTTCTACATAGCTATAGAGATAATGAAGGAGAGGGATGGATATTTCTGTGTGCTTATGTGCATATCTGTGTGCGTGTGTCTTTGTATGTGTGCATGCACCTCGTGGGATCATGTCAGAGTGGCTAAACAAAAGCTCAGAAAAGGTCAGCCGGGTGTCGGCTCACAGTTTTCTCTGGGTCACAGATGGCGTGGTGGGCAGTATGTATGGCTGAGACTTGGGGTTACTTGGAGGAGGGGTCTTAGGAATGTCTGTGCATATATATGTGTGTGTGTTGGAGGTGGGGGGTGAGCTATTTGCGAATGCACTGAGTGTGTGTGCCGCTCAAGTGCAGGAAAGTGCCTGCGTGAGTGTGAGAGAGGGAGCGCAGGTAGAGGAGGAATGAGGAGGGAGAGAGAGTCAGTGTGGCGAAGAGGAGAAGGAGGTGGTGTAAGACGGAGCAGAGCAGGGAGAGAGGGGAGTGGCAGGGAAAAGGGGAAGAATGAGAGATGAAGTGGGGGGGTTGGAGAGGGATTGTGGCGCACCATGCTTGACACTCAGAGAGCTGTGCCTGCAGTTCAATCGATGATGATGGTATGACAACACATCTGTGTGTATGTCAAAAGTTCTTCTCCTCACCCTTCTTTTCCCAGTCGTCACACTCTCCCTCTTCCTCCCTCCCTCCTAGGTGTTGAGGAGGAGGTGGGAGACGGAGGGATGGCGTGGCTGCAGAGTCAGCTCCTTCTGTCCTCCCTCTAATGTCAAGGTCTCAGCACCCAAGTTGCCACACACTCCCTTCCCCACCGTCACCGGCACCCCCTTCCAGCTGTCCAGGCTCGGGGGGGCGGGGGTTACCCTGCTGCTAAATGTCTATACCTCACTATGGCTCGCAGCCGGGGTTGTGTTTGCATGTGTATGTGCTGGGAGTATGGGGTGAATTAGAAATGAGTGAAACTGATATGGGATGGAGCTGGTGGTGGGGCTGGTGGTGGAGGTAGAGTGGGGGTGGGGTTATTGATTTGATAAGCTGTGCCAGGCGGCCAATCGAAGGCTGTAGATTCTCCAGGTTCCGACCCTTCTATCCCCAGCATTTATTAGAACGTTTTATTTTAGGAGGAAAAGGATGAAATTCATGAGCCAAGGTTGATCCTCCTGATCTCTCCCCAGCTCTCCCTACTCCCCCTCCGTCCCACTCCCTCTTTCACTCTCTCTCTCTTTCGCTCGCTCTTTCTCTCAGTCAATCGATGCCCACACCCCTCCCCATAAATGTGAGGCTTTATATGAGCCAACTCTCGTCTCGGGAGCACATTTAAATAAGCTCATCGATCTTTCATTTTAGAGTTTAAGTGACGGCAGCATTTTACTGTCCCCCCTTCCCCTCCACCTCTCATCTGCTCACCTCTCCACCCTCCCTTCTTTATTCATAACTTATCCCTCAGCCCCCCACTGCCTCCCTGTCACTGAGTGGGTTCTGCTCCACAGCTGTTCGGCTGATCCACAATTCCAGCGTAGATATAGACAGAGCCTGGACTTTTTATTCTGACAGAAGTCAAGCATGAGTAACATTCAGCGTGTTTCAAAATGTAAAATATACTCTGTATTGCTAACAGACGGAGTCCAGAATGCTTCTCTTCACTTAATATTACTGTAGTAAGATGAAAGCCTTGCCGACTGTCCACGATTCCCTGCAAGCAACCGTGTTTCGGCTGTGCATTTTGGAGATTTTCAACATTATTTTCAAACATTTTCAGAAAGCCAAATCAGTCAGGACCATGTAATACACATAATGACATTAAAGCATGCAAATGTTCAAAGTCAGAAGGGGTTCACATAACACCGGTTATATGGACCATTAGTTTTATAATACATGGAGATTGATTTTTTTCCCAGTTACTAATGTGGATAATGATAATGGTCTATAAGTAGCCAAAGAGTAATGAAAAAATACTGCTGGTTGTCATTATTGCTAACCTTGCCCAAGGTAATTGCATTAAAATGTGGCTAAAGCATCCCAGCTGTTAAACCACTGAACTTGTTTCCAGTCTAAAAAAGAAATAACAGATCACAATTTTTAGGGCTCCAACTAAAGTTCATAACTTTGGAAGTTTTCTTTGGCTCTAACTAGGCCAAAGAAAGACTTGCATCGTCACGCTGACCCACTTAGGGGATCTATCAGTGTGATTAGGCTTGATATGACACATCATTGGCTCAACCATGGCAGAGCTTGATCCTGATTGGACCACTGGGCATGCTTAAGTGAAATGAGGTCAGTGATAGGACATTTCGATGGTTGGCTATGGGCTGGGAGAATTCTGAGCGTGATGTCGAAACCCAAATCAAAAAGACTAGCATGCAGTTTCACACATGTGCACTCACCCACATGCATGCATACACACAAAGTCCTTCTCCCTCATCAGTGTCAAACAGTTGAAGCGGACGTGGAAATTTGCTTAACTGTGTTGTAATGAGGAGATGGTAAATTAGAAGCCTCATCTAACAAATTATCATCTTCCATGCTGCACAATCTCACAGTGACCACATCTGTGACACTCTTATGAATTTGTTTTAAATGTTTTATTATCTCCCTCTGAAGGCTGCAGTGTAGAATACCAATATTTATAGAACAGTTGAACAGGCCGTTTATCACTAGAATTATCGTAGCACACTTTGGCGAGCAACCTTTTGGAATTTGATGTATTTTAAACTGTGAATTTACTGCTTGTTACAGTTATACACATGTTCCTTCTTTGCCCACAGACACAAATTTAATCCCACATTCAAGTAGTTTGAATTTGGAGGCCTCAGGAGACACTTTGCTGTCTGATGGATTGTGTGTGTGTGTGTGCATATGTATTAGAGGAGAGCAAATGATGGAGGAGAAGACACTGTGTGTGTGTGTGTGTGCGTGCATGTGTGTGTGTGTGTGTGTGTGTGTGGGAGTGTGTGATAGACGTCAGGTTATTCAGGACTAAGAGGAAGTGAGGTCCCTGGTCGACTCCCTTATTTCCTGTCTGTCAGTAGGAACAAATCACCACACTTCCACAGCCAGCTGACACTTTGCAGTGGCTCTTTGTGTGTGTGTGTGTGTGTGTGTGTGTGCGCGCGTGCGTGTATGTGTACGCGTGCACGTGTGAGTGTGCATGTCTGTGTATTTGTGAGGAAAAGTGTTTGTGTGTCAAACTGTCTCTGTGTGCAGACCTGGTCTGTGAAAGAGATTTTAGTCTGACAGGACTACATACAGTGTATGTGTGTGGGTCTGTGTGTGTCAGATTGATGCTAACCCTCTATCAGTCCTAAGTGTTTTCTTCTCACAGCAGAAGAAGTGGCAGATATAGAGAAGCAGCCAGAGTCTCCTAATGGAAAATAATCACCTGTGTGTGTGTGTGAGAGGTGGTTTGTGTGTACATAGTAGAGACTAAAGGGGGCATCTATCCTTTCTTCTTTTGTTCATTTCTACACATGAACTTGCAGCAGTGTATGACTTCTTTTGGTGAGCCTGTGAGTTGTGTAGGTGAGATCACTAAGAGGGCAGCTGGGTCATGTTTCCCTCTCCAGCAGTGTTACTGTGACTGTGGTCAGTTCAAGGCACAAAATATTAAATATTAATACACAGCCTAGACATAATTGCCAAAACCTTTGTGTGTGTGTGCATGAAGTGTCTTTGCATGTGTGTGCTGCCCAGTCAGAATGGCTTCCTATCTTTGTGAAAAGATGCATTTTATTGGAGTTTTCCTCAAAAACATCCTTCAGAGCTTTGAAATATAATCCAAGTGGGATACACTCCGGTCTCCTCTGCCTCCGCCTCTGTCTTGCTTCTTTTTGCGCTTCATTTTTTGGTGTTTGTTCTATCAGCATCGCTCCACTTCTTTTTGGTTTCTCTTTCTTTTTTTCCCTTCTTGTCTCCCCTGAGGGACTAAAGAATCCATTGCTGCAGGCCACACAGGTGGAATGGAGGCTGTTTTGCTGTTTAGGCCTTGGTGTTTATTATGTAAGATAGGGGGAGAAGGTTGCTATTGATCCTCTGTGTGTACGTGTGTGAGGAGTGGATGAGGTGGGGTGGGGTGGGGGTATAGCACAAAAGCTTATCTTGTACTTTTCAAGATGGTTCTACAGCGAGACTTCCAAATAAAGCAGAACGCTTGCAAAACATGAACTCTATCGATTGACTGAACTGCAAGACACCACAAAGCAAAAGACTAACAGACGCTGAGATTGAGTCTGAACAGAGACAGTTGAATGCGCATTCACATGCAAACACACACCATCAAAACTTTGGTTTGTTGTCTTGGAAAAGTTAAACACCACGATATCTGTTTGTAGTGGTGTATTGCAGTAACACTTTTGATGACTTTAGACTTTTGCTACATCCGATTTTTACTGAGGGAGGTTGTAAAAATAATCCCTGGAATCTGCGCCCTCCTGTGAATTTAGATGTTTTTGGAGAAGTGGCATGTCCGCCAGCTGAGCCCCTCTAATCAGCACAAGTGATGAGTGAATTTTAAATACTTCATGACAAACTAGTTTGCTGTCTCTTTCCATGGATCTGACACCCCTGCTTCTCTGTTCTCCATATGCCTGCTCACTAAAACTTAACTCTGCGCTCCATAAGAGTAGTTAATTTTATGCATGTGATTTGGGTTCTGATATTGTCGCAACAGGCATGGACATATATCCTTATGTCCTATCCCTATGCTCACCTTTAGCATCTGGGTAAAACCCATAATATACTCAAAAGAAAGATGTTACCCAACTGTACTTGTGACGGAATTTAGTGGCCACCTGCTGTTAGGTTCAACCTTCCCTCTTATACATGGATGGCTAACATTTCCAGCAGTATTTGTATTTAGAGCTGAAAAAACCTTTAACAAAATGTTAATTAACAACTCCTTAGTTAATTTCAAAAACATTCTCTAGTTCTAGCTTCTTAATTGGGAAGATTAACTCCTTTTCTCTGTATTTTATAAATGTGAACCTTTTGTATTTTGGACTGTTGGATAAAACAAGACATTTAAAGATGTTGCCTTGGGCTCTAGGAGACTGTGATAGCTATTTTTTCCTCAAATTTCTAACAGCTAGATATCGTAAAATTTAACAAGAAAATAATCAGTAGATGAATCAATAATGGAAATAATTAGTTACAGTTCTATTAGTATTACAGCACGATGCTTGGTACATGTAACAACAACTACTCTTAATTGTGCAGTGTCTTTCTTTTTTCATAATGCATTATAATAGTAGTCATGTATGTGTAATGTAAGTGTGCAAACAATCACAGTGTCATGGTCTGAACCTAATAAACAATATTTTATTTTGATAGATACTTACATACACCTTGATGTGTTGAATTTAAGAAGATGGTGACCTCCACTTGCAGATTTTGTGCAACTTGCCTGAGGGCTACAGTTGGCTCAGAAGTAATAAGTAATTATTTATTGCATTAAGGGACAGGAAGACACAAAACCGCACTTTCTAGCTGTTGCTTTATAAATGATTGCCTATTAGGCTTTAATTTAATAAGACCTCCGGCTATTGTGAAAGCAGAATGGCCTCGGGGAGTCGTAGCCTGACTGAGAAGGAGTTATTTTAGGAGTAAAGGAATGACAGTGTGCTGCCACATACTACAGTTACTAAGTGATCTTCTGCTGCTTAATTGGTAACTACAGCAAGAATACTATAGTAGCTATAAGCAACATGTTTTTAACAAGATTGTGTCAAATGGCAACGTGAGAAAAGTATGACAGTGTGAAAGCGGTTGCTTGTAGCTTTATAACAAATTTCAGCTCATCTCTTTCACAATGTTATTTTCTGTAGCAGCAGGCAGCTGTTTTCAATGAAAAAGCTTTAAGCACACACTATACCTTACCTGCTCTGCACAAAACAGCAGACAGACGCATTTGGAACTATTTGGAGATAGTAGTGGAGCCTTTAGCAGCAGATACAAAGAAACTAGAAGAGTTGGTAGAAAACTGAGATGAAAGATCTGGAAAATTGAACTTATATTCATAATCTGGCCAGAAACACGACAATAAATGACTGATAATGCTGCTTGGTAACGTTTATATTTATAAAATATTTTTTTTGCAAATCTGTAATTGCAGCTTAAAGTGAAACTCTTGCCAAACCTAGGCTTTTTTGGTGAATTTTATTTATATATATATATATATATATATATATATATATATATATATATATATATATATATATATATATATATATATATATATGAATTTTATATATATATATATATATATATATATATATATATATATATATATATATATATATATATATATATATATATATAATATAGACGAAAGAGGAGTGCATGGGACACTTTTACTCTAGCATCAAAATAGCTATTGTTCAAACACTAAGAAGGCTCGAAACAAGATGAAACATTGCTCGTAGTATCGCCAGCGATTTTGATGCTAGCGTAAAAGTGCCCCATGCACTTCCATTGAAAATGAGTTTGAGCTGAAAACGAAAATATAGTTAACATGCTGTATACATAAACATGGTTGTGGATATTTAAATAGAATAGCTGAAAAGGTAATATAATGGTCAAAAACCATGTTGGCTGACAGTTTATTCTTAAAGCATGTGAAAAAAGACAAGAAAAACAGGGAAACCAAAAGTGCAAGACGAAAAAGAAACACAGCCACAAAACACCTTGTCAAATATGAAAGGGGTATAGGCTATGTATACTCAAAAATGTCAGTGACAAAACAGATTCTTGTTCGTGAGAATATTTTTATCTCACATCATTGCTTTGTTCTCTGTTTTTCAGATATCCCGTATGTGATGAATAGCAATGTCTTTTTCTGAGTATTTTCAGTGTTTTGAAATAAGCTGCAGCCAGAGGAAGATGAGACAAGAACCAATAAATGAACCAAGAGCCACTGTGACAGTTTCATCATATGTAGTACATTTTATGGGGCTTAATGGTATTAGGAACTATGAACCCACTGATAGCAATAAGCAGTGCAAAGTTGTTTACAGCCGAAGAGCTTTAAAAAGGACCACAGACAGCCACATGAGGATTAATCTCTAATCAAGGCCATAATGGCATGGGTTCCACATGTGGAAAAAAATGTTTTTGTAAAACTTACTTTGCTCTCTATACTGCAGGTTGTTTGCTGTACATTAAGTTCCATGGATGTATTAAGTATGACTCTGTGACATATTTATCACCATATTCCTCAAGAATTCAAGCCTATGATACCAGTTTTCTAAGCCATCTTGTTCTTCCCCCCCCAAGGTCACGCTTACACTCAGTAACATTAATGTAAAGTTATAGTATTTTAATGTTTTGTTTTTTTTTATTTGAAACAACTTAATTAGTAATGCAACGCTGGCACCTCATGCAAACAAGTTTAAATTTTGCTTGTCATCTTTCATTAATAGTATAATTAGGCTATTTCTGTGCTATAGCCTCTTATTTAAGTCTGCTGCTTTGAACCAAAAATAATTTTCAAAAGACCTCAGCTAAAGGCTGTCACACCACGTCTGTGCTTTTTGCATAAACTGCTTGGCACAATTGTGCAAAACAGGAAAATCAGGTTATGAACAAGCACCATGACACCAAACGGTTGTGATCACGTAGTGAGTGGCTTTTCAGTAGATGAACTGCCGTGGTGAAACTGAGGCAATATAACTCACAACTTTTAAGAAAAACTCTGGTCATGAATAGCTATTGATGTGAATGCCATGCCATTATGGCCTTGATTAGTGGGATTCAACATCCAGTGTAGCCAGCTCTTTAAATTAAAGTGAATATATGTATGCGCTTGTCATCAGTGTTACATGTTATTAACTCCTTGGAAGCAAATATTGTAAATTGGATTTCACACACTTTATAATACAAATAAGAAAAGGGAATTTTGTTTCTAAAAGTAGGACATTATTTGCTTTGTAAGACAGCTTCCATTCAAATGTACATATAGTAGTGAGACACCACTGCAGTAATACTGACTTCTGATACTAAATATATTTATTTATATGTCATCAGCATACTAACATGCATTTTACATGCACACATATCTGGACAGCTTTTAGATATTTTGATATTTTATATGTTCCCTACACATTACAATCCTTTTGATGGACTGTAAGGAGAGAGAATATTTTGTGTAGGAGTACTGAATCAGTCTAAAGTGTTTTAACGGAGTCCCAAAAGGCAACAACATTTTCAGTGCTGACAATCACACATTTTTAGGTTTCTGTGACATAAACAAGGCAATCTAGGAACAGATTCCTATTTACAGGAACAACTGGTGGAAATAAAACTGCAGGTGGCTGGAGATACATCAGAGAGACTTGCACTCTCTCTCTCGCTCTCTGCTAACACCTGGGAAATGCCTTTAAAACCGTAGCCTTGTACTGCCAGTCATTTAGTGGCAGCACTAGATTAGTTGAGGGCTCAGGAGTAGTCTCACAGCAAGGTGAAGAAAGTGACTCTCAGTCCCGCATTGAGAACCTTTCAGTCAGTATTTGGATTCAAACTGGCAACCTTCCAGTGGATCATACCCCCGGCTGTCGCTCATTGTGTCTCTGCACTTTTTCTGTTTTCTTATTCCTCTCCGTCTCACTTTCAGCGTGGCTGTAGTCTTTTTTCTATGATATTTGCAGGCCGTGGAGTGATATGGAGTAAATATTGTTTAGTTGGAGAACATCACATGTGCCCCCCTCCCCCTGCTCCTCATACCAAATGCACCTGGCCAACACTCTTTATTTGTATGCGTATGTTTTCATTGCGGTGTTGCCATCAAGCTATTTGAATGGGATCTTTGCATAGTGATTCACCAGTCACGGAATATGACTGGGGTCAGGCTGGGTTGAGTAGAAGTGCAGGAGTGTACATCATTGTGTGCGTAGTTGAGCAGCATGATTTACTTGTTCAGTGTGAGGGCTTTACCCTGCTGCAGGTGTGTGTTCTCAGCTTGATGCGTTTGATCTGCCACAGGTGTTTGAGAGGGGGTGTGTGTGTGTGTGTGTTTGTGCACACTTATCTGCGTATGGTGATTTATGCCATAGGCTTAGAGGAAAAAAGACCCTTTTTGATCTCATCCAGGAATAGGCAGGAAGTACTGTACTTTAAGTGTGTGTGTGAGTGTCTGTCTGAGTGTGTGCGTGTGTGTGTGTGTGTCTGGCCAGAGGTTTTTAGCTTAGTCCTTTGATCCAGGCTAGAGGTGTGCATACCTCTGTGAGTAGCCAGCCAGCAGTATGGAGACTTGGCCTGTGCTACAGAAGTGTGTGTTGGTGTGTGTGTGTGTGTGTGTGTGTGAGAGAGAAAGTGCATAGCAGTGGCTTGTTCATGAGTGCGTATGCAGCACCCAGCTAAAACCCTGCTGTTTTGCATGTGGCTTTCTGTCTCATCAAGAATTAATCAACTCTCTTCAGTGACCACATTGATTCACACATTTTGGTTCTACCTCTTAGAGTGCCTATTGTCTCAAATGGCTTGAGGAACATAATGATTTTCTTGAATGGTAAAGTGATAAACATATGAAGGAGGGTGGACTCAAAAATGATGGCTTCGAGAAGCAGTGCTTTAGCAGTGCCAAATCAATTTTCTTTCCATTTTCTGTAAATGCACTGTGAAGTGATTATGTCTCCCTGACTGCCTCAAGTCTTGAATTGGGATGCTTTGATTGACATCCTGTGAGGAACTGGAAGTACTGCACTGGTAGCACAGTTGGACCACAGTTTTGATCTGGGGTATTGTACAGTCTATATTTTACATGCACATCCCACTGCATTAACTACATTTCTGTAGTTCCATGTAGTGATAAGACAGCAGCAGCTGTATGACCTTACTCCTGCAATCAGTAATCATAATTTAACAAACCAGTCAATCAACCAATCAATGTAAAATGTAAAATAGGATGCACTTAAAGAGATTTGCCCCTCATTCACTCATTCACAACCCCGTGGCGACAGAGGTACCATCCAAGGTGGCCTGGCGATCAGGAGCAGTGTAAGGTTCCTTGTCTTGCCCAAGGACAGGAGGAACCTGGGATCAAACCACCAACCCAGAGATTAGCAGACAACTGGCTCTGCGTCCTGAGCCACAGTGATGGAGAAATCTTGACAAGCTCTCAGTTGATTGAGGATCAATACTGCATCTTGAGGCTGGTGAAATTGCTGTTGATTTCTACCTGCTAGTTTTCTCCCTTCACAACCCCAGACTGTTCTACTTTCTTTACCATTGTTGGCAATTTAGATGTCACTGTGCTTGTATGCTCTGCTCTGTGTGACGACTGCTGTTCATCACAAGTGGGACCTTGTGTCGCAGCCTGGTGCCGCCTGCTGAGCATTTGTACAGAGATAAGGCACCTAGTGATGCTTCAGGGTAAGGTTGAGAATTACTATATTTTATGCGAATGTCCTCTAACAAGTGACAATTAAGAGCAAGAGCTAATCACACTGGTTTTGACTCAGAAACTGAAGCAGAGAGTCGCCTTATACTCCTCTCCACAAGAATAATTTGCATCGCTGTCCTATTCAAATACAGGACCACAATGCTGATCAGTCTAATCTTGCCGGCTCAGATATCAAAACAGATATGACAGTGCGTAATGCAATGGAAAAAAAAAATACCACAAACAAGGCTGCTCTTTACTTGAAAACAGGAAAGTAGCTACTTCCCTCTGTGTTGTGCGAAGCATTCCCTGTGGAATGGCCGCGTATCTGGGACAAAGCATCGGTATTTGGCGACCTGAGGATGACACTCAAAACTCAGTGATCTCTTTCAGGATCGATAGGTTTAATTGTCCACCTTGATGCACACACGCTGGCTTGCCTTGTCTTTCTGTTTCTATCCCCCAGTATGTTTCTACTCTGTTGACTTTCTTGGCAGCAGGTTGTTTTATAAAGTCGCCCAAAAAACCCACCTCTGTTTAGGATCCTTGTGTGGAGGAAGCTTGCCGTTAATAATGTGGCCTATTGATGGGGTAGAATGAAGGAAGATTTTCCACCAATTAATCTGTCATTCCGATGGCGTTGTTTAGAAAATAAATGTAAAATATGCTAAAATTGATCGCCAAATAGACTTGGGCAGCTGGTAATAGTGAGTGTGGCAGCGACGTCAGAAAACAACTGTCCAGTCGGACACGTGTATGTTACTTATGTGCGCAACGCAACACCCCCATAGAGCTACAGATTCATGAGGCCAGAAACTGCCTACTGCTTTGCATTTGTATGTATGAACATAGCATTGCTTTGTTTTCCTCAGGTACTGTTTGTATTTGTGACAGCTGACATACAAAGTTTGAACATTAGGATGAAGCATTGGAAAGTCATCAGGATTTATATATACTAAAACCATCTAAAACCATCTCAGTAGATCGGGATGGATTAGAAGCTTATGTACACTAATTTTGTTTTAAATGACCACAGTAAGAGGTGTATCCAGAAAATGGGCAGCTTTAACTAATTGTGTAATCCATTCACACAGCTCAAGCTTGTCGTTTGAAAGCAGGGTTCATTAAAAGCAGAGTGTACCTGAGCTGCCATGTTTAGATGAAAGTGATATATCAGTGTTTTTTGATAATGACCACGATGGCACAATAAGGTGAAATAAATGCTGATTTTTACGAGGTGCTGATGTTTTGACTAACGTGGTCGGATAGATAATGATCAGAATGAACTCTTCCTTTAACAAGAGAGAAGAAAGGTGGTGCTGATTGATGGATGAGGGCATAGATGGATGAGAAGATGCGCTGGTAGAAACAAAAAGGGAGGGAAATGGAAAGAGGGAAAGTATGTATAAATGAAATAGGAATTAGATGAAAGAGAGAATAGGTTGTCAGTTATGAGGTCATTGGAGTAGATGGATGGATGAGGGAAGATGGCACTGAAACAAAGATACATAATCAAAACTGAGTTTAAAATATTTATTCAAGACCGATGAAGCAAATTCCCCAAAAGAAAGACTATGAAGAGAGAAAATAGTCTGTTGGCTAATGGACTCACTTTATCTATTTTTCTTTTTTACCATTCTTCTAATCCCCCTTTTACTCCCTTGATCTTTTTCTCCAATCGTTGCCCATCATTCTTCTCTCCTATCCCTGCCTGCTTTACACCCTATTTCTACCACTTCCTTCTCTCCTCCACTCTCTGTAATTGGGAAGGGCTGGTGCACACGCATTCATCTCATTAAGTGCACGAACCGCACACAAACACAAACCATTCTCACAGACATTTTGTTATCCTGTAGTAAAATGAATATGTGTGTGGATTGAATCACAAGTCATCTCTCACAGGATTCACTTTATCTTGCAAATGTGGGAATAGAAAGAGAGAAAGGAAAACAAATGAAAATAAAATGAAAGCATTCAAGCGAAAGAGAGAAATTAATTATCCCCTTTGCCTGTTGATGCAAACCCTTTCAGCAGAACCATGTGCCGAGCTGCTGTATAGTATGTGAGCATATCAGGACACACAACACAAAGACAGAGGCGCTCTCATACGCTCAGTCATCCTGCGTTATACTCCAACCAGGTGGCCCAGCTGTGTTTAGCGTGGTGGTTGTGTTTGACTCAGCAGAATCGTCATGCTGGTCAACAATGTCACTCGGTTGTGTCACCACATCACTCCACTGGGCATGACATGTAGCCCTGAAATGCTTGTGTGTGTATTTCTGTACCTGCAATACAAACAATAGAACAAATTATGACATTGTGAATTATAAAGTAGAATTATCAGAAAGACATGCAGTATTACACATAAACTAAATATTTTAATTTATGATCTAAATAGATTTTGTCTCTTGAAAAAAATCAATACACTGGTTCTATAATTTTATTATGCTAGAACAGGCATTAATGGCAAGGTAATAATGGCAAGTAAAACCACATTTTTCATGCAGGCCCTTAGTAGATCACACCATGCATCTTGTGCTGCTTCCACATGACAGCAACAAAATAATTTTTAATGAGTTTTCCATTTAATTATCGTCTCTTATGAAAAAGGACATGAAATCTATCAAATGCATCACTTTGGGGACAAAAGACTGTAAATGAGCCAATTGACGTGACAGGAACATTTTTTAAAATGATGATATCCAGCGAGAATTACTTTGTTCTGCAGTGGCAATATGACGACAAGCACGGTGATGTTGTTTGATCTGTGTGGATGCTGCTGAAACTTGTGTGTTAAGCTGTGAGGTTAAGACCATCAGTAGATTACAGTGTATTCATTGTCATTATGAAGAGAGTTATCAGCAGTAATTTAATACTGTACATGTTTTGGTTGTGGTGAAAATGTCACTAGGTAGTTTTTACTGTGGTTTATGGAGTAAGATTAACAATAGACTGAAAATGTATTCACAATTTTAAAGAATGTGGGCAAGAGTGTCTTACCTGCAATCATGAAAACAGCTGACTAATTTCCTAATATATTTGCTGTTATATCTTTATGGTCAATATGTAAGTGAGGCCAGATATGGCTAACTGAATGCATCCTTTTTAAAACACTTATTGGAATTATAAGCAACAGGCACTTATGTTTTAATATACATCAAGTAACTGTGCTTGTTGCCAAAGTGCAGTGATGTAATTTTTATCTATAATTAGTTCACATGAACTGAGATTTTGTGTTTTGAAAATGGACGTTGTCTGCCCTTGAAAGCATATTTAAGTCCCCCTATGTTAATGTTTGGGCTGCTATACAGTTATATTTAGGATGGTCTCCTTTGTGACTAATTTTTTTTTCCTCAGTGAAGCTGGCCTCAACACTCCTCTTGGCCCATTAAACTGTCTGTGCCTTATAAAGGATTAGAGGAGCTGATGTGATTGGCCATTATTGAGGCTCACATTAACTCAAGCTGCTGATACTGCAGTCCTCCTACTAATAATTTACTCATCCTGGTTCCACATCTTTGTAAAAAATGCTTTGTGACTCTTGAAAGTTTGTGGTCCGTTCAGGAAATTAGTAACTAGTATGTCATTAACATGAATTTTCCGTTATGTTCCGTTAGTTGTCAATTAAATTAATTTCAACCATTTTGATGATCAGTACATTGCTTTAAATCATTTTTTAAAGAAAATTAAAGTCAAAATTCTCTGATTCCAGCTTTTTAATTGCAAATATTTTCTGGTTTCTTCACTCCTCTATGACAGTAAACTGAATATCTTTGGGTTGTGGACAAAACAAGACATTTGAGACTTGAACTTTGGGAAATCACCTTCTCAGACCAAACAACCACTTGACTAATCAAGAAAATAATTGTCAGATTAATCAACAATGAAAATATTCATTAGTTGCAGCCTTAATATGTGAGACGTTTTGAGGCATGAACTGATGAAGTGACACCTTTCCATAGGGCGCACAGATGAAAGTGTATGTTTATTAAAGACTAGTACTGAATCATGATTGAATGCTATTTATGCTGAATTATTTACATTTAGGGTCTTGAAGGGTCTTAAATTTAGGGTTGTGATTACCCACAATGAGAGAGTTTTCTTGTATTGGATTTTGGACAGTATTTGACTCAAAACTGCTCGGGTGTTGGGAAAAACATTTCTGACACGGTGATACGTGACAAAAAGCAAAGCGACACTTGTTAAGTCACATAGTAGAACATTCATTCATTGCTCAAGAAAATACATACAAGATTGATTGACTCTTGTAATAGATATTTACCTCAGGGAAAGCTTTGATTGCTATGTTCAAAGTCAAGCCACACTTTGCCCTCTGCACTTAAGTTGTCAGTGGAAATGTTGTGTAGCTCTCAGTAGGACAACCCAACCTCTCTGACAGTTCTCCAGGTCCCTGACATGATTTTTTTTTAGAGAAGCCACGGGGACAGTTTTCTGCCACATTACAGCACAGGGCCCAGCTCTGCTATTTGTCCTGCATTCACGGACAGCCACCCACCTGCTCCGTTTTTTAGAGCCAATTTGTTCCAATCTATGGTAAATATGTCACGCATGGACAAAACAAGGTCTGACGTGCACAGTGAAACCACAAATTCTCATGCAGCCAGTGTAACATTGATATTATAACAATAATCTATAATAGTTCCCTGTAATAATATGATGGCGTTCTGTGAAAGGCAGTGTGTGGGTTTTGCTCTGATAATCCACTGTTCTAAATGTCAGTCCACGGCTCTAGGCAAACATTATGCTGATTACTGCAACCATCATTTCTAAACAGCTCCTCATCCCTGGCAAACACACCTTGAATAGCCTTTTGTGTGTGTGTGTGTTTGGGTGTGCGTGCGTGCGTGTGTGCGTGTGTGTGTGTGTGTGTGTGTGTGTGTGTGTGTGTTTGTGTTTGGGCTTGGAATTCACTGTACAGTATAGTTCTTGGCTAAATCTACTTGATTATGTTCTTGTGAGTCTCTTTATCTGACATAGAGGCTTATTAAGATGTGACTTGCTCATCAAGGTTTGGTGTGGGCTGTATGTGTTACGTGAGCATTTCTGTGCATCAGGTGTGAGGATAATTGCAGCGTGTCTATGATGTGTGTGAAAGGACTTTTAAACCACCTGCTTTCAACATGCTCAACACAATCACGGCTGAAAGTATTTCTCAATCATCAGCACCTCCCAATCTCAGTACTCTTCCACAGTCGCTTTGCTTCTCCCTCTCTGTTCTCACCTCATGGTCTTCCTGTCCATTGCTTGTCTAAATCTAATTAGCTTGTATCATGGACGTATTAGGCTTGTATAATGACACAGCTGGCCCTTTTCTCTCTTTTTAGCACAAACACACATCCGGGCTCACGCGAGCACTCCAGACATTAGACGCAAACCTGTATTGTCATAAATGAATAGAGCGAGGGAGACGGAGGAAGGGAGAAGTGTGTTTTGTTTATCTGTGTGTTTGTGAGGGAACAATACTGTGCACAATACAACGTCAATTTGTTTGTTCATATTTCATATTTCCCCATAGCAATGACTCCCCGACACAATGAGAAAACACATTGAGCAAATGTATCCCCTAAAAATTAAGATAATTTATGAATAAGCCCACTGGGAGCAAAAGCGAAGCACAGCTTTCAATTTTATATAGACAGACAGGACACACAAAGACAAACACGCTCATAAGTATACAAAACAGCCCACACACATGTGGGTTTAAGAGGACTATATATGGATCCACTTGAATGGAGAAAAAACTGTTTTATTCCTCAGTTTTTCAATTTTCTGCTGTACAATTCTGCTGAAACAGTAATAAACTGCTTTGTGTTGCACATATACACATGCTTGTAAAGGCAGACACACACACAAGTAAATGCGCGCAACGCACACGCATATGCAGGTATATGTGCTGACCGACCAGCATGACACATGTTTACTTGGTCAGTGGTTTTCCTCATGTTAGCAGAATTGTAGCTCTATTAAATGCACATTTTTCTGTCAAAACACACAGACAGACCACACACCTCCGAACACACTCAGGCATGTGGTGACAAGCATTGCGACAGAATAAAAAAAAAAGCTCTGTGCATCTGAGCATATGCGGTTTTCAGTTTCAGTGGTTTCCAAAATTCAAATTTCAAGGAGTTCTGCAAATCCTCTTTCATTTTCCCTCTCTCTCCAGCTCTTTCTCATGCTCTCTCTCCCCTCATGGACTGACTGTGTCTTTCCATGCTGTCATTTCCCTCTCTCAGTGGTGTCACATTACATTCAGTCTGCAGAAACTTTCCTTTTTCATTTCTCCCACTCCTCTCTTGCTCTGTCTGTCACTTCCCTCCCCCCTCCCGCTCACTCTCCTGTCGCTGTTTCCTTCCTTTTAATCTCACTTCTCGACGTCCTTCTTTCCCTCTGGCTCCATACAAAGGGAAGGGGGTGGAAACCCATCCCAGAGGGGGGATCCACTAACTGTACCCTTTGGCACCAGCTGTCTGTCTGAGGCCCGATGTATGTACACTCTCGCACGGCTCTGGGTGACGGTGGTTTTCCTTATGTGTGTATGTGTGCGTACATGTGTGTGAGAGCATGTGAGTCAGAAAAGATGGCGTTTGGTGAATGTGGTTGGTAACTCTATCTTGGACAACATGCAGCTAAAAGCATTAGGTTATAACAACTGCCAGGCCTGGTGGCATTTGACAGGGCTTTGGGCAGGGATGGGAGGACAAATGGGGTGTGGTGCCTTACAGCTGTGTGTGAGCGTGTGAGCGTGTGTTCGTGTGTGTGTGTGTGTGTGTGTGTGTGTGTGTGTGTGTGTGTGTGTGTGTGTGTGTGTGCGCCTGCGAATGTTTGTAACCTATTCCATCAACGCCAGTCCCTGTGTGAGCACTTAGTGATTATGGTGGCCCAGAGTTGTTAATTTGTGTAATCAGTGTTTAATTGGCATTGAGGAAAACACATTAATCAGTCCAGAATAAGTCTCCGGCTTCTTCACGCAGTCATTCATTAGTCTACTCCAATCAGCCAATCACAGCCTGGGAGCCTGGCACACTGGATTGCAATCACAGGTTCCACTAAGGCAGAAGGATGGCATCTTACTGGTCACCCCATGTTGGCATTATGCCACTTCATGAGTGCACAATTACTAAAGTGCTTAAGCCTCTGATTGAATGTTTGTGTGTTATTTCAGCAATCAATACACTTATTACCAATGATTTGATACGGAAGTTTGTTCCGCTTCAACTTCATTCACGTGTTCAGCGTGGTTGTGTGTGAAGCTTCAATGCTCTCCAGTTCTGAAGTGTGTGTTCACGTGGGTGGGGTTACCTTTTGTTGACCTGCAGCACTTTTTAGTTGACATGTGCTGCATCTATGCATGTATTGTATCCTCTAGAGACAGAATACATACACACATGCAGACACACACACACACAAAGAAACAAGAAGTCAACTGTAAATGGGCAACCTGTCAAAGCCGTAAACCAACAGGAGCAGGAGAGATGATAGATATTAGATTTCTTGGCCTAGCTTTTCTCACTCCGGCTTATTTAATTCTGCTGCTGGCCTACAACCAATATGTTTTAACAACTCTTATCCTGACACACAGACACAAACACAAATCATACATGATATTAAATAATTATATGGTTAGGATGTACATTTTTAAGCTGAGAGCATGGAGAGTTAAGTGGTTTTTCCCCAACACTACTTCATTGAAGTATAGGTATATTTGATATCATTTCAATATAGATGTAGTGGAGCATCTATGTGTCTGTTTCTAAGTACAAAGAAACTGACCAGAGTCAATATTGTGATCCAGGTGGCACAGGTTTGCTAGAGTAGTATTGATTTGATACAGCTGAAGGGTAAGAATACAGTTTTAACTTCATGTGTCTCCTGTGGATGTGGTATGTTGATGTTATAGTTAATTGATGTCGGACGCAGCTGCTGTAATTACTCTTCCAACCCACTTTTATTTTGAGCAGAACAGGAAAAGTGACAATAGAATAGAGTTGTGCTATCTCCAAATGGATTGCGAAGAGACATCAGTAACTTTCTTGAGAGTGCCACACTTATAAACCCCGTTTGTCCACTTAACTGCAACTCAAAACAAAAAACAAGTCTAGAGCTCCTTATTTTCCGAAATTATAGACTAGACATTTAAACCAAGGCATGTCTGATTGTTGAGCCAAGCAAGCTGGAGGTAAAAAAAAAGGAAGGCAGCATTCAGTTTTAGAGGGCTACAGACCAAGCAATGCAAGATGAAATCATTTGAGTTCTGAGAAATGCAGTTTTATGTGTCTGTTCTCCACCAAAATGATGAACACATCATAAGAACACACTGGTCGTTCTTGATGCCTATAATTGGACCTAGGATTGGATTGTCTGGTATCTATCAAGCCAGTGAAGCAAAGCTATTGTAAAACTTTCAAAGGAGACTGCACAGTATGGGCTTGAAGCATTCGATAACAAATATGAATTGGGTTGAATGATGGTGCTGACAAAAAGAAGTTTTTTTATGTGTCTCCAGAGGAGCTGGGGAAGAGACAGGTAGGATGTACTTTCTGCCTTACAATAAATACCTCTGAGACTGAGGGAGGAAATTTTTCCTCACTTGTAATGATGGGATTATACTGCCACATCAGCGCAGGTTACAAACTGCAGCTAATAGTTGAGAGTCGCAAGACGTGCAACAGGATGGGCGTATAAGCCTCAATGCCTTTGTCTTAGGAGCTTTAGTTGTTTGAACCTGACTTGTTTGTTTAGGTGGATCAGCAGGCCAATGTTTGTAGGCTGCTGAAAAGTAATTGAGTTGGAACTAAGGAGGATGAAGCTGCATCTGGTTAGCTTGTTATCTCGCTGGGATGAATGTTTTCCTCGATTGCAGTGACATTATAATCACGTGATAATCTTAAACCATCAAGATCATAATTATCTGTCGGTGAATAAACGGGTTTTAAAGATTTTTGCTGAAGTGTGAATTTCTATCCTAAAAGATGACAGTTAATCTGGCTTCATGTGGTCTAGAAAACTAGCTCAAAGCAGTGTCTGAAATGAAGCACCATGGCACGTTTTCAGCGCTGGAGCAACACCGCTGTGAAGTTCACAGCTTGGATCTTTTAGTTTAATATGTTTGGATTCATTAGCTCTGACACACAGACAGAATTTCCTTTATTGGAAGATATAATGAGAATCAATGCTGTGAATATTGAGACACATACACTACAGTAAATCACGGCACTTTGTTTTGTATTCCGAAACTCACAATGTTGACTTTTTAGCTCACCACTCGTTATGGCATAGACTCAGATGATTAGTCGTGCTTCAACTATCTCTAATTTAGTGTGTGTGCGTTTGTGCGTCGGTGTGTGCGTTTTGGCCTGCTTGTTAGCACCATGCAAGAACCAAAGTGCACTTTTTAATTACAGCTCTCAGATAATTTAGAGAGGAGGGGAGAGAGTGCACAGGAGGAAGCGAGAGAAAGTTGTGGAGGAGGGTTAGTTTAATCTCACAGTTCGTTTCACCCATTGCTTTTGGTTTTATACTTCCTTTTAAAGACATAAATCACTGATCATCTCAGAGAAAGGATGAGAGAGAGAGAGAGAGAGAGAGAGAGAGAGAGATGGTTAGATTAGCAGCAGTAGTTACATAATCATATAATCAGATTATGAGTACATTAGCCATAAATTTCTTCTCTGTGATAAAGAGGTAAGAGCACGAAGGAGTTACAGGAGCATTGCTGCCGACCAACCGTAGATATGCATAAACAAATTGGGTCACGGTAGCATGAAAGTGTGTGTATGTGTAATTATGTTTCAAGTGAATAAATGTTTATGCTTGTCTCTTAAGTACATCTGCTCTCAGAGACTTAGCAGTGTTTACCAGCTGCTCACAGTTGGAGCAACCGTAGATAAACAAATAACTCATGAATTCATTAATTTAGGCCCATGTATGTCTGGCTATCCAAAATTAATATTATGGCGCTGTCTGTGTCGACATGTGTACTCTGTGTGTCTCTGCATAAATGTGTGATACATCAAGCATTTACAAGAAAAGGGAGACTGGATAATTTCTGCTCTCCTTTTTTCCAGCAAGTCTCATAGGAAAATGTGAGGAAATGGAGAAAGTAAGTCGAAAACAAGCAAAGAAGCTCAAATAAAACTTTCTGGTGTTTGTGTGGGTAGAAAGGGAATAGTACATGGAGACCTTTCCTTTCCTCTCCCTTTCTTTCCTTTTCAACCCTTTCCGACTTGTAATTCTCTAATATAAGGGCTGTCATTTTCTCCACATTTGCTCGAAAGAAGCATTTCCGTTTTTGTTTCTGTCTTTGACTTTCCCAAGATCCTCCCTTTTCCCAAGCCGTACTTCCACAACATGTTTTATGGAAGGAAAAGGAACAAGATAGTGGGTATCATTTAAAGCTAAAACTTTTTCTTGTATCCAGAGGAAGAAGATGGTGATTGAAGAATCAAGAGAGCTAAAAGCAGAGGGGGGGAACGCTTTCTTTTGCAATCCAGTGTAGGCTGCAGGACATTATAAATAGACACGGATATGCATCATTGACTCCAGGCTCTATTCTCGTCTTTTCATGTATGTATGGTTGTGGGTAGAATTTTGATTGTCTCAGAAAAGGTCTATTCTGAGGTTCTGTCTGTGTGTTGAGTGCATGAGTCTGTGTGTATGTGTATATATAGGGAAGGGGGAATGTCAATGTGAGTGCGTGTCTTCACACCTTGGCCACAAACAGGAGCGTTAAAACCTCTCTGGCAGTGTGCGCAGACAACATTTTCACTCCTCTCCTCTCTATCTATCTCCCTCTGCCACTCACTCCATCCTAGAGGACATGTTCTGAGACATTTACACCCTGGTTCTGTCTGTGTGATATTTTCTCCCCCCACTCCCACCCCTGATGCCTGTTTTCTCCACCCATTCTTCTGTTCTTTCTTCTCCCAACATGCTTTAGACACTCTGTATACTCCCACCCTTTCCACCACCCCGTTTCCCACTCCTTCCACCTCCTCTGCTGTCGATCCCTCCTTCCCTCCTGGGTTCAGGTGTGTCTAATCAATGTCTAAGCTGTTTAATCCCCTCTAGATGCTGCGCTGCTGCGCGCATGTGTGTGTGTCTGCAAGTGCTTGTGTATTTGTGTCTGCCTGATTGTGGTGTCCTTGTATTTAATACAGCCACAGAATGAAAATGAGGGAAGTCAAGGTAAGAAATGCAGAGGATAGAGGTGCTGTAGCCTCAACAAAGAACTGATGTGGAGGAATTTGAGTGCATGATAATCCATTTGCTAGTAAGTGTCCTGTAAGAACACAAAAACCTTTCAGTAGTGCTGTGTGGGTTATCTTATTCAAACCTATACACAGTTCGATATTATGATCCAAAATTTGGCTCAGTTGCAATTTAATTTTAATGAATCTTTTTAAATAGATTTTATCTGTTTTTCTTCCTTAAGCCAGACCCCTAACCCTAGCCCTTATAAATGAAGATAAAACAGGTTTTATCTTAAGTCTTAAGTCAAGCACTGAACAAGACATTCTCCAGAAAAATATCTGTAACTACCACCAACGCAGGGTAACTTTCCGGCCAATCACCACAAGGATTAATTTTTAAAAAAGATTTTGCCTCATGGGTTTTGTTTACCTGGGTTCCTCGGTCAGTGTCACCCATATAAATTGGGTACTTCCAACAATGTTATATGAGCGCATTTCACGGGTAATAAAACAGTTTATGGCCTTAAATATTGTCGTCAACCTAAAGGAGTTCAGGGCCAGTGTGCTTTGGAAGTAGTGTGAGCTGCTAACATTAGTCACACTGAATGCTGCTCGGAAACTATACAGTCATTCCACCAATGAGCCTTGAGGTTTGTGATGCCACCGTGGGGCTGGGTGTTGTCTAAAGTATTACAATGTCAATGCTAACACCAGTAGCCTTAAAGTGAAACTGTTACCAATAGGGTATGTCATTTGAAACCATTTTTACTTTACTCTCTACTTAAAAAGAGCAACAACAGCAAGGTCGCTAGATAAGGTAAAGTTGGTGGTGAATCAATAACAGGTTGAGAAACCTTGCACATAAGCCAGCAAAGTAATTTTTGTTTCAGTAAAATCCAGTAAAATGTCCACAATATATTAAGACGTAGAGGGGCCTTGTGAAGTTTGTGACTGCAGCCTGGCAGAAGCTGCCTTATGGCTTGTTGGCCATTTAGGGTTTAGAGGTCATGTAGTTCTAATAGCTGGGTTTGTAGTCTACTTAGCACAGTCAATGAGAAGGTCATCCAATGCCCCAACCATCACTTTCTCTCCATTATACTAATCTGAATACTTTATACTGATTTATTAATCTCTCTCTTGCGCCCTATCTGTGCGTCCATGAGTGAATGTGTGCTATAAAGGCCCAGGGCAGAGTACAAGCTTATATATGCTTAACTCTGGTCTCAGTTCAACTCTACTGGATTAGCTCCTGTCCTTTCCTCATGTCACCCTTTCCCCTCCTTCTCCTCCATCCCGTCATTTTCTCTTAGCTCAGGCCACATCTGTTTCTGTTGCCATTCATATGTATTTATTCACACTTACTGCAGCAAACACATTTTTCCTCTCTTCCTCTCCACCAGTCTTTTCCCTCTCTTCCTCCCCCTCCTCTCTCGCTGACATATGGCAGTGTGATATCCACAGCCGCAAGGCTCTAATTTATTTAGCTAACGATCTACACCACCTCCTTGAATAGAGAATGAAGGTCTAGTCTGTCCTTCTTTCCTCCGCTGCCTCTCTATGTCTGTCCCCTTCTCTGTTTGTGCTGTCTTACGATGTGTCCCTACCTCACCTGTTGTTCCACGCATGCAAATGAGTACACACACACACACACACACACACACACACACACACACACACACACACACACACACACACACACACACTCAGAGGAACACATGCTCACACACTCTTGTTTAATCTAATTAAGCAAGAACATGTTTTCTCAAGCAGGTTGTAAATACTGAGACTGTATTAGTGGAATGAAATTAGGACCTGCCCTCGGTGTGTGTGGGTTTGTGTGCGTGTGCGTCTATGTCTGTATATATTGATGTTAGCAAAAAAAATGTATATGCATGTGTGCGTACGCATAGTTTTTGGTATGTTGAATGTGTCAGATGTTAATTGCTACAGGATTCTGTGCTGGTTGCATGACTGAACTAATGAATCCAACATGATATTAGTGCACCCTGTCTACAAGAGTGTTTATAAACTGTGTGTGTCTGTGTTATTTATCTGTGCATCTGTGTGTGTTAATGAGTGAATATGCTGTGCAGTGTTGCAGTATTTCAGGCTAATATAGGGGATCAGACCAGATTTTGGGTTTTGTCTCTGCCTGGCTGCTTTCATTGCAATCTGCCTTTCCTTTTCATTCTGCCCCTCACATTTACACCTTCACACATGCACAGACACTCAAACACACTGTCTCATTTATCCAGCTCTCAATTTAATCCCTTAAATTTACATATTGGTGCATGGCAGCGATGCACACCTTTCTTTCATCAGAACCAGGCTAATGTCCAACTCCTCTCCTCCGCTTGTTCCCATTCTCCTCTCCTCTTCTCCTGCAGCCTATCGGAGTGGCTTGGAATGTTAAGCATGGTTTCCAAATGAAACAAACATGAAACAGGAGGTCAGAGGAAAGTGTAGGGCCTGTCATGAGGGGTTGGGTGCCTCTCTTGGTAGGTATAGCAACAAAGCCAACCTCGCACCAGCTGTTGTGAGTGTGTTCGTTTGTGTGGGGACGGTTATCGGTTGTTAGTGTCAGTTTGGATCACGTCAAATTATTACAGCCTGCAGGTTCCGTTAGTTGCTAGATTCACCAGATTACCAATGATGCTCCACTGGGAGCTTTTTAAGCATTATTGAGTCTGTATTTGTATGAAAGTGTGAATGAGTGTGTTGGTAAGAAGTGTGTGTGTGTGTGCGTGTGTTTGTCTAAGTAGGCCAGCGTAGCAGTTTAGTTTGAGTCCAGCTCCTAAGAGGCAGCTTAATAAATTGCTTTTTCTCTGCATCAAATCAGTGGAGAGATATGTGTTTGGGATCTATTTCTTGACTGTGTGAGGTGTGTGTGTGTGTGTGTGTGTGTGTGTGTGTGTTGTTTGTGTCAGGTGCTGACTTAAATTGTATTTAGCCTGTTTTTATTTCATAGAGCGAGACCTCATTTGTTTTAGATTTACCTCATCCTGCTGCCTTTAAGAGACACTTTTCATCCATGTCTTTGTTGTTTAAACGAATAAAAGTATGTGTGTCTGTTTACATGAGTTTGTGTGTCAGTGAGTGCCTAGCTAACGCCATACTGAGAGCAAGTAATTAGCTAAGTGTTGTATTTACTCCCAGTTCAACCTGCAATCATTTTAATTTGTTTATTCAAACCGGGCAGCCTGCATTTGTTTGTTCTTTACTAAGGAGTCCTGCACATTTCTGCTGTATGTCTTTGTGTGTGTGTGTGTGTGTGTGTGTGTGTGTGTGTGTGTTTAGCGGATATGTTTGTTTACATCTCTAGCTGCAAATCCCAAGCAGATTTCCATTGTGCATATATTTATGTGTGTGTGTGTGTGTGCGCGTGTGTGCGTGTTTGTGTTTGTGTGTGTGTGTGTGTGTGTTACATCTGCACATGTGCGGTTGTGGGCAAGTGTGTGTGCATTTATCTGCATATCTGAGCTGTAGAGTTCATTAGCTATAACACTATACTTTATGGTTTGCTCTCCGGTTGTGGACGGTTTTATTGGAGGACTAATTGGCAGTATAGATAGCGGTGTGTATGTCTGTCTCTCTGTGTATTTTAAAGTCATAGAATTTTAGTGTATTGCCCCATGTAGCTGATTGACTCTCACATTCCCATAACCACTGTGGATAGTGAATATTGTTACAGCTTTTCATGCATTCTGTTAGTGTATGTGTACATATGTGAGAGCTCCTGGGGGTGTATTGTAAGCACTTGTGTGTCTGTGTGAATGTATTTGTGCCAGTCAGAATGTGGGCCAGGCAGCAGCAGATGCAGATCAATGCATCTATTAGCAGTTATATTGATCTAGAGCTCTGTTAAGCCTACTAAACGCTGATCAAAAAGTCCTCTGATACATTACGAGCCCATAACCCCCCCTTCCCCTATCCTTTTACTGTCTCCATCAGTCTTCTTACTCGTGCTCTGAGCCGAGCTGAAATGTGAATCTCGCACCTTCTAACATAGCTTGTATGATATTACTGCAGGAAGGTGAAATATTATATCAGAACAATGGGTTTTTCAATGATCCGGTGATACAAGGCATTTATTTCAATTTGCTTCAGACAAGGCTTGCTGCAGCGTCGACTCAAAAGTTCCCAAAGTTAGTTTGAGTTACAGCAACTACTGATGTGTACAGTTTTTGGTGTTCTCCCTGGCAAAGGACTGGGATTACAATGGCACACGCACGTGCACACACAAACAAAGACATATGCACACACACACACACACACACACACACACACACACACACACACACACACACAGACACACACACACACACACACACACACATGCAGCCTAACCTCTGGCCAGGGTCCCATCCAAGGTATTAGGGGGTCTTAAGAGGCAGAATTCACTAATGACTTCCTTTATCTCCTACACACAGCTTTAGACCTGATCACTGAGGCTCCACGTGCACACACAAACACAGGCTCACACACACATATATATATACACAAACAGAAAATACCATGGTTGGATAAAAACAGAAAAACTATAGCTGTGTTGGCTAGTCAAACTGGATTTTTTTTGATCAGCTTTCATCTATTTGGACTTTTTGTGTATGTTTGTCTGCACTAGGGATGGAAATCCAGAATGAAAACCATTAAGAACCACTTCCAAATTGTCAGATCCATCATAATCATATGCCTCTGACCTTATCAATTCCAATTTATAGAAAGCCGTTATTGTAACAAATATAATAGGTATAGCCAAGGACTAGGTAGTAAAGAAATGCAATGCAATATGCTTTTTAAATAGATCTGTTATTGCACCAGAATAGTTGGAGTTCCCAAGAAGTAGTTGTTGCACAAAGATATCTGTGACTGCACTGGAGGAAATGTAATAATGCTTAATCAAGGAGTTATGAGCTGCTGTGTTAGTGTGCCCTACCACCTTGTTTAATAGTATAGGTAACATTTTATGATAACCATCATAAATGAATGGTAAATGAATGGTTAAGAAATGCTTAAATTACCGAAATGTTACAACCCACGTTTCTAGTTCTTTGTAAATCATTAATAGACCCTGTATAGTTAATCTGTAAACATTATTTGGATGGCCTTTATTAAGTAGCAACTGATGTGTACTTTTGCAATGGCTTAGTGAATGGTTTATCAAGCATTTTATTATTACTATTGTTAACAGTGAAATAACTATTAACCACAATAATGCATCGCAAATAATGACTTCAAATGCATCCATTTAGTTGGCTGGAAACTAGAAACAACAAGGAGTCATTGCAGAGACATAAAAAATTGTCCGTGGCAGTGCTCTTTGTAACGTCTGTAAAATGATTATTCCATGTAGGGCTGGAACATCAGCAACATGATAAACATCTTTGAAAGCAACCTGGGTACAGCTTTTTGCTGTACAGCCAAAACTTGAATGAGGGTGAATATTCATGTGCAAATACTCTCTGATTTCACTTCACATCACTTTGGATGATGATGTTTCTACATGTTTCCTCTAAGCTTGACTTTATCAGGAATCAATATGGGAGTCTGTAAAGAACTGGGCCGAAAAGTTTTGATTGTGCATTATTATCTATCTATTCTATCTATTATCTTATCTTATATTAATAGCTTGTTATTGAATCCTAAATCTGCACACGTATTCTTGTGCACAAATGCAGGAGTAGTATAACAATAGATTTTAGTGCCAGCTTGACCTAATAACCTCTCTAATATTCTTTTTTTTCTAGACATGAGAGGTTGTGTAGAAAGTCTACTTAAGTTTTCTCTCTTGTTTGGATATTAATTGGGACTTTTTTTCTCACTGCCCTGCAGTAATTGTTTTCTACTGGAAAACTAACGTACCCCTGTTGTTGGGAGGTAACATGTAAAGAATCACTGAAACACAGAAAGAGCAGCAGTAGTGTGGTCACAGCCAAGGCTTTTATTTAAGAAGCTAGGGCAAGGATTTGGGGTAAATAAGTCAGGTTGGAAGATAAGACTTAAGGATGAGTGGAGATGGGGAGAGAGTAGTAGAAGAGATTTGGCTGGATGAAGGAATGAGGGCAGCTGAGCTTGGTTGCTCATGTAGCTAGCTCACAACACAAACACGCACACTCGAACACATGCACTATGGACATAATTCCTGAAAATACTTTAATATTCTATCCCTGGGACATGCTTAATGATTTGTAGCCACCGGACTTCCAGTGCTGTGTGTTAACCTCACACCTCTGTTCTCATGGGGGAATTTTCTCCACGCTCAGAGGAATTACTCCGCCAGTTCCCAGCATAGAGCTCTGCCACTACATGCCACCGAGGGAGCTTAAATCAGATAGACCTTCTGGCTCATATCAGATGTAAACATTCCTGTGTGCTGTGCGTGTGTCTCTCTGTGTGTATGAGAGAGAGTTTGACCATAAATATCTTTTCATCACAGGGCAGAAGAGTGGATGTGTGTGTGAGTGTGTTTTTGAGGGAACGAGTATCTCCTTTGTAGAAAACACTGTCTAGACATTATCTGGAAAGCTGCTCTCAGCCTTTTTACCATTTTCATCAAACCAGTAACACCATCCTTTTGCCTGGATGTAATATGTCTCTTGTCTTTCTTTTCAGTCCCCTTTTTTCTGTCACTCCACTCTGGTACTTTTGCGTGAGCAGGCTCCAGTTTGCTGTTTTTGTATAGGCAGAAAATTGCAATCACTAGCTTAATGTTAGCAATCTGAGTCCCGCTTTCAGTCTCATTTCTCTCTTCCTGCTGATGTCAGTGTGTTGCGGTTTTTGGCACATGAGCCAAAAACAGACTGCTTGTGCAGTCTAACATATGTATGACTGAGGAAATGAGAATATTTGCCGTCTGTAGTCTGGTGCATTTCTTGGGGGGCAATATCAGATGCTTGCCCATTTGCAAAACTGGAAAACTTGTTGAGTCAGTTGAGCACTGGATGAATATTAAGCACCTCTGGTATTTCACATCATCTCACATGTTTTTATCTTGATAATTAACCAGTTAGTTTGCAGGTAATGGTCGTCGAATTAACCAAATTTGACATCCCAAATCAGTAAACATATTCTTCTGTGGTGTATGACTCAACTCTGAATAGATATTTCATACAGCCTTGATAGTGATTAAATTATATTGCACATGTTGCCACAAACAAAGAGGTAAACAGGTTCAGTTACTCTGGCTCATCTTGCTAGAGGCTATTGCCTTGGAAGTTGTTTGAGTAATTTATCAAGCAACAGCGTTAATACATTTGTTTCAGCCTCTCTATTGTAAGACTGTTTGTCTGACAAAATTAAAAAACTTGATTGGCCCATTGGACTCAGGAAACTTGCATTAGACTTTCTGACATTCAGAGGCTGAAGAATTAATTGAAAAAGAATCACTTGTAGCCCTAACAGTCATTTATTCATCCCTCAGTCAGCAAGTGCTTTTGTAACTGACAGAGTCCCTGGGGGCTGAATAGTTAAGACACATCGACACGACAGCTAGTCCACGGTTTAACCACACTCCATGGTTTGACTCCCGCCAGAGGGAACTTTTGTTACACGTCAAACTTCTCGCCGCACTTTTTCTCTGCAATGAGTATCAAGTGAACAAAGTGATTATCTTCTCCTCATCCAACAGTTAGCTTTTTATTCCATTGTCACATGTTGTTGTGGAGTGTATGCAGAGTGAACCACAACTGCAAATATGAGAGCTCGAAACACTGAGGATCAGTAGCAGGTCCAGCAGGGTCACGGAGGCAAGCCTAATTAGTTATCAGCTGAACGTAGCATGGACAGGTCTGATTTTAATCTGCCTCAACATCCGTCATAGTCATTATAAACTCTCCAAGAGAGACCAGCTGTTATGGCTGACAGTTCTACAATGGACTCGCTCTTTTTGTGTCGAGGTTCAGTGCTAACTTCTAAACACTGGAGAGTTTGAAAGAGCTCCGCTAGTTACGTGCACACCCCTGACTCTCCTGTGATGTGAAATTGAAAACTGTGATTCATGCAAAGGCTTTCAGACTTTGTCTATCTCCAGTTTTCTCTCTCTCGCTCTCACCCTGTCTGTCTGTCTGTCTGTCTGTCTATCTGTCCTTCTCTCCGGCTCACTATGACATATGGCTCGCTTAGAGGATGGAAAAGAATACACATACACACTCCTGCACTTAGGTACTCTCACAAAAAACTGTGAACTTCAATTCTGCCATTTTCCAATCTCTCTTAGGCAACTCTTTAGTAGACTGGGTCGAGGACTTGCAGCCCCAGGGTGCTTTTTATAGCTTTAAACCTGGACTGGTTTGTGTGTATAGAAGAGAGTTTGTGTCTCTGTGTGTTTCATTGAGTCTGCGTCTTTTTTGTTTTATTTGTGTGTGTGTGTGTGTGTGTGTGTGTGTGTGTGTGTGTGTACACGCAGGCACTCCAGGGGGACTGCTATCTGATCCATTGAGATGAATGGCCTGTCTGTATCTCCTCTATACAGCTGACACTATCAAATAGCCACTGCCTATCTCTCTCTTTTACTCTCTCCCTCTCTCTTTCCCCTGTGTAACCCTGTTGCCCATTGGTCTCCTCTTACTCTGTTGCGCCCTCATTTGTTGTTTACAAGAAGAGCGAAGGATGACTGGCATTTTATCTTGCAGACGAGAAGAGCAACAAAGATAGAGGACACAAACAAAAAAAAAAAAAGAACCAGAGAGAGGGACACAAAGATGAAGAGATGGAGGAAGCCTTTCTTTCTGCCAGCATCTGTTGCTGCAGGGCAGAGACAGGGAGGTGTGTGTGTATGTGTGTGTGTATGTGCGTGACAGGGGAAACGTGATGGTCAGGATTAATTCAGACAGACCATTTGATGCCTGAGTGATTCTAGTCTGCCTGTTTCTCCTACTAATGCTTCAGTCTTCTGATCCTCCTCCTTATCCTTCTCTCTCCACTTGTCTCCACCTTTTATCTGTCCATCTAACCAGTCATGCTGACTATTGCATCATTATTATCATCTTAATTACTCTGTTTTTAAAGTCAGTTGTTGAGGTGTTGTATGGGAGTTACTGGCAGTTGTTTTGCTTGTTGCCGTTGGCAGTGTCACTGTGCTGTTTGGCACTCAAGCCCACACTGGTGTAAATAATTTCCGCGTCTACCAGCATTTGCTTATTCCCTGCAAATCCCACTTTATTCAGAGAGCTTCAGAACCGACATGAAACACTATTTATGATTAACAGCACAGTGAAAACAAGGCTGATTAAATGTAACATCCTCTGACTCATGGAGCTCATCGGGTCATGGGAGATGCTGTGAATTCAAATTTGGTTGCCCAAAGAGATACAAACGCACAAGTGTGTCTGCAGTTCATGTTCAGCATAAAACGTGCTTATCTCTGTTGTTACGGTTGGTATTTTCTTCCTTTATTCGTCATTTCGTTTATTTTTAGTTTCATCCTGCCCCCCGTGCCCCAGCAGCTGGATGTCAGTCGGCTCAGTTCAATCACTCCTTTCTAATTCTTCACAGTGATGCAACATTTGCTGTCTCCACTCTTCTATATTACTTAGTCCTTTGTGCTGAGTTGAGGGCTATGCCTCATTAGGAAACATTAGCAGCTCAACTGGGCAGTAATAACAGCTCCATAAATCACACTGTTCCGGCACATAGTTCTTACTAGTATTAGGGAGCGTTATGATTTATTTCCCACAGGTAACACTCCAGGTCAGTTTACTGGTCAATCCACTGCTGTTAACAACAGATGGGTGATCGCAGCATTGTTTGTCATAGATTAATGTCTCGATGTTTACTGCCTCCAGTTCCTAACTCCTTGTGCTGCTTCAGGCTGTTTTAGCAACCCCATTAACTCTGAATCTAAGTCACATATCACAGCCTTGCATTTACCCAGAGTACCTTGTGGTATACGGTACAGTTTGGTGCCTTTGCCTGTTCGACGTTGTTGCCAGATTGTAAACTCAAATTCAACGACCATGTCTAGTCTAGGGGTGAAACCTTGTTCCAGGTTGGAATATCGATTTAATGATTAATTGTCCAATGATATTGATCAAAGTAGAAACATTGATCCATATAACTGTTTTGAAGATGTACTTTTATCTTGAAATGCCCTTGGCACATCAGCATCACCTTGTCTATCCAAGCGCTCAAACAATAATTCCCCAGCAGTTAAAACCAGACGATGATGAAATTTACTTCCCTTTCAAGAATGAGTCTGCAATGTGGATATATTTAAGACTTTGGAGAAAAACAACAGACAAACAGGCCATCTTGCTCAGCAGTTTGCTAGCTTGTTACACTCACTGAGGCAATATTAGCTACTCTGTTTTAACAATGTTAGGGTTGAAAATGTGAATTCAGACTGAAATTCAACCACGATGTTGTGTCAGGAGACGCGGCGACTTAAACCAAGGATGGGTGAGAGAACGTTGAAATAATACAACAACTTTGTTTAGCAATGAGTTGAGGAAAAGTCCTCTGGCTGCTAAAACAGTTCAACCATGTTTTGTTATTGTCACTCAGAAGTGAATTTCACTGCACTTATTGAAATTAAATATGTGCTTGATTTGTGGCCAAAAGCAGAAATACTGATTGCCTGAATTGTATTGAACTGAAATTGTATTGTGGCAGACTGAGTGATATCAACACATACCGCATCGTTCAAAGAATCAGTATAATATCGTATTGTGATGGATCTGGTGATTAACCTCTTTCATCTTATTGTCTTGTGCCTTTTATATATATATATATATAGATAGATAGATAGATATAGCACTGTATGTGTCTTTGTTCTGTAAGTATTCAGGAGCGTCTCTGTGTGTTTGTGTGCTGCTCTGCTGTGCCGTTCCTGTTGTTGGTGATAATCTGTGGTGTTATTGAGGGTGTTATACTGGGACTTTTATTCTGTCTCTCCTCTTATGACTGTCAGACACACTAATCCTCTTTCCTTCTCATGCACCCTTCTCCTACTCTGTCCTCTCTTCCTCTCTGGTGCTTTTCTGCAGAATAACCAGACTCATGGGACGCTGGCCATACGATTCTACCTCTGCTTCTTCAACAACTACTATTCTATGCTAACATCAGGCTGCTTTTTATTATTTATCAGTGGAATCAACGTCTTTTCATTTCTGACGCTACACTCATTTCTCTTTAAGTGATTGAAGAAACAAAAGCTTTTCCTGTCTGGTTGCACATTTATTAGTCGAGCTGTGTGTGTTTGTTTTACTGTGAAACTGGGTGTGACAGGCGCCTTATTTGATGTTTACCTGTAGTAGACTAATTAATCATTCAAAATGCAGCTTGTGTTTTTAATTAAGCCCACACTCAGAAGCTGTTGTCACAGTTGAGCCTTTCTGACAGTTTAAAAAGAGGCATAAAAGCTTGTCTTTCTCTCTCTGCCACCTTCCTTCTCTCGGGTTCGATCTGTTCTGCAGTTGACAGGTAATTTATGAGACAGAGAAAGGAGGGGGCTACTCTCTCACACAGACCTGGCGTCAGCAGACACACACACACACACACACACACACACACACACACACAGAAGGGTAAATCACCACCTTGTCTGTGTAACTGATGGTTGAGTTCAGAGGTCAGTAACCAATACGTGAACTTACCTGATACCACAGATGACGTCTCTCTCTCTCTCTCTCTCTCTCTCTCTCTCTCTCTCTCTCTCTCTCTCTCTCTCTCTCTCTCTCTCTCTCTCTCTCTTTTTGTGTGTGCATGCATCTGTGTGTGTGTGTTCTGCATTTAAGTGTATTGTGTGTTTAAGTGTATTTGCTGCCATCTTTGCTGGGAAAGGGTAATCAGTTTCCCTGTAGAGGTGATTTAATCTGTGGGTCACGTGCACAGGATGGATTCATCACAGGACAGATAGATCAATGTCATACACACACCCACCCACACACACGCATACAGGTAATTTATGTGAGGTTAAATGGTTGGTCAAATGGCAGAGCTGTGGAGTTGACCTCCATGTCATTGTGGGTACTTCTTCCTCCTACCATCTCTGTCTCTCTGATGGTCCTCTGTCATTTCACATCAGTTGGGGCTGAACAACAAATTCACACACTCCCACTGTTTCCTTGATGCATCACAGTTTTTTAAGATGCAGCTTTATCTCAGTCTGTCTGTGTTCCTAGATGTGGGAGGACTCCCCTCTCTTCAGGGAGCGGGACGCGATTGTAGAACTATGAAGAAGCAGAAAACAAAGAAGTAAACGGGGTCACGGGTAGTCTTGTTTGTCGTCTCTCTGTTGTTAAAGGTTGTTTAGCGAGTGTGTGTGTGTGTGTGTGTGTGTGTGTGTGTGTTTGTTTCCGTTGTGTTTCTGTATTTTCTTACGACTGATATTGTTCACTAGGTAGTTCAGAACACAGGCACTGTGTGTGCATCTTTTTGTAGCCTGTGTATGTATTGTGTTTTAAGTATATGCTAATGTTTTTATCTCACTGCATCCAATCCTATTTTTCAGAGCTGAAACCTTGAGAAATATATTTCTGGCTTTTGTTGTGCAGTAGCATGTGTTTGTGTGGATGTGCACGTTAAAGTGTTTCAAGTAAGAGATCTAGGCCTTAAGTCAAAATGATAGCGGAGTACAATAACAGTCTTTGTCTCACCAAATTATATGGAAAAACCCTCAATCTGCATTTGTTTACTGCTTTCTCATCTCACTCTTGCACATACACATACACACAACCTGACCCAAAAAGAGCAGGATAAGAAGTTATGGATTGTGAGGAGGTGAAAAGAAAAAACCCTTTTTATTGGATGGATGTATAAATGTTTGTGACTGTTTTGTTCCTTATTTTTCTAATTAAAGACTATGGAACAATGAAGGGATTTGCCTGCTGTGGGGCTGCTTTAAAATTTCTACCTCTTTTTGTGTGTGTGGGTTTATTCGTATTCTCTAGAACACCAGTAAGGGTACATAGCTCCATTCTTTAATATCAACAATGACAGCATAATCAGCTTTACATGTACACATGTCAATCCACACATGTTTTGTTGTAGTTTTTTTCATATTTTCCCATCCTGTGTGTTCCAGCTGTTGTTTCTATCAAAGTACTTGATCATATACTGGAAATGCATGTGTGCCGCAAGCACAATGGAAGGCAGGCTCTTGACATTTGCCATATCAGGAAGGCCTCAACCTTCTTCCGTGTCAATTAAAGCAATTAAGAGATTAAGTTTGTGAATAGAGATTAGCGTGAATTACCATATATGAGGGAGGGACCAGATTACTTCCTCTTTTCTCTCACTTGCTCTTACTTCTTCCTCTGGCTGTGTATCCGAAAACAGGATTTATTATGATTTTACAGCTTGTTTTGGTGTCTTTCATGGGTCAAAAACAAACTCGGGGGGGTCTATTCTGCATATCTGGTTTATAGTTTCCAAATATGAAAATTTTATATGGAAAAGAGTCAAGACAGCTTTGTAGATTTCAGTGGAATTTCAAACAGGGAGCATTCCTTTCCTGAGCAAATAAATAAATGGTTTTGTTTTCTCAGAATGACAAATAACGTGAACAGCAGCAGCAGTTCATAAAACAGCTGGATGCCATCCAGTTTGCTTTGAGGCTTCCAAGCCCATCCCACAGTGCAGTGCTCCCACAATGTCTCCACATCACACACCCTTGTTGACTGCTACTGGCTCACTGTCAACAAACTTGTGGTGTAATGTACCCTATAGACTGCCTCACACCCGCTGAAGAGAAGGAGCTAATGATGATGATGATGTCATGTTATTACAATATTTCAACATGTCTGCTTCTGCCAACATGCTGGCGAATCAACTATTTGCTTTGATCACATCAGGCCTCTGAATTAGCAGAAGAGATTCAGGGGATAAGTGGGTAAAATAACGATGAGTCTAACTTTGCTGTGACCTCCTGACTTACTGCTAACAGACACACTGCTGTTTCCCACTAGTGCTCTGACTGCAACCTCCAACTGATGTCATCCAGCCCCAAAAAATGTCTCCTTACCCCTAACATTAGCGAGCGGTTTGGGCTCACCTCATTGGCCAGGTTAATGTGTGTGTATTCTCTCCAGACTTTCCAACTGTTTTTATCAGATTTGACTGGTGATTCTACACATGCAGTTTTTATATCCCAATGTACGTTGACAGTGAAGTTGTGGTTCTCCCCATTTGTTATTTTTGGGCCTGATCTTGTTAGCCCGAAAACAACTGCCCGGAGGCGTTGTCAAGATGGCTGCCCACAAGCAAGACTTGCCTGAAAGGACTTTGATGCAGTGCCTATCTCTGGACCCATTCTTTTCCCTTTTGGCCTCTCAATAATATCATCACCTCTTATATGCAATTCAGGCAAGCTTACAGCCATGTTTTATTTGTTTTTTTTTTTCCATTTGTCACTTGATTGAGATCCTTTTGATACTGATAGCCGGAGTCTGATGCACTCTATTAAGCGTCCTTGGGAAAAGTGACATTACGAAACCTAAAATGATAGGCAGCCCTGAAGCAGTGGTAATTCTCCCACTTGTGAGGAAAAAAAGTGAACGTGTCAAAAACCGAGAGAGTTTCACAAGCTGTAACTGGAGCTGAGGAATCGCTTCAAGATCTACTTTATGATGTCAGCATCCCAGTCTGATAAGAAACTGCTGAGAGAGCACAACAAAACGAATCTGCCCAATTACCACGATCCTGTAGATCCTGAACAGCAACTGGCAGTATGGTTGACACATACGCCCGCACGCATACACACACATACACTCGCACACGCACACACACACACACACACACACACACACACACACACACACACACTGCTACACTGTAAGTTGCCTCAGGGAAACATAATCTTTTAAGGAAATGCTCAGATCTCTGGTACTGGTAAAATACGTTATTACATTCGGTTCACCTCGTTTGACAATTTAGATGAATGCATAAAACATGTCTTTTTAATGAAGTCTCCCAAGTTTGAAACTGACTACATGTGAGGTTGATTTTCTTCTCTATGTCCGCACTTTTTTTTCAAGAAACACTAAGACCATCTTTCTTTGTATTTTATTAACAAGAGCAGGTGTTATATAAGGTGAAGTCAAACAGCATCTGTGTGTAATTTATTAACATGCATTGCAAATATACTGTATAGTACTTCAGTGGCCATTAGTGTGCCGTAATTGAACAGGTCTCTGAAGCACAATGGGAAACGTTACACTGATATCTGTGAACATAATTACTTCTGTGCTGCAGTGACAATCTACAGGAACAGTCAAACGTTCAAAACATTGCTTTGTTAAGAGGTACAACCCTTTTCTTTTAATTTCTCCTCTAAATAAAACAAATCATGAAGGGATTTGTGACTTTCGTGACTGTTTGCTTCTGCTTTTCACAAGTTCTTAACCAGAGAGCGTGCCCACGTCTGGGGAGGATCACCCTCAGTGCTTTCCCATCATCCAAACTGTCTGGCTTTTTATTTACTCTCAATGAAGCATCTCCAGGCTTTGCCTTTTGATGATATCACACACAGCACTTTAAAGCTCTCATGTGTTTCTAAGAAAAGAAAGATTCACTCATTTTCACAAATTTAACTGAACTGACTGAACTGATTCATTTCGTGCTTTGACTGCTTCTATTTCTTTTTTCTTTTTAGGCCTGTATCTTTACATCTATTCAGCTATTTTCCTGCTTGTTTTCCGGCTCCGCTGAACTGAGAGCTAAAGTGCTTCTGTCAAACCAAAATAGAAGCTTGAGAAAGGTGGTTCACACCTGTCACAGAAGGATGCAAAGGATTTTTTTTTATACAGAAGCTCCATGAAATGTAGATCTAAAGTGAGCAGCAAAGAAAGGCAGTGAGGCGAGAATGGTCATTTTAGCACTTTGTGACCGTCCATCTCTTTAACCTCAATGATTCACGACTGTCCCTTTGGATGCGTAAAGGCCGAGATGAAGCGAGAAGGCATTGTGGTCATTTTAGCACTTCCTGCTCTCTGCTCCATCTCTTAGTAATGACCTCTAACCTCAATGTTTCATAGCGTAGGCAGGGACAACCTCAGTGGCACACACACAAACTCACCTGCATACGAAGTCGCTCTATCAGGCTCCCAACTCTCCAGAGTGCTTTTACCTGAGAAAAGACTAATGCACCAACAGGCTCCTCCCTGACTTTTTTCGCCGGCTCTTCTCTCCTTCAAACCTGCCATCTCGCACTTTACTTTCTCTAACCTATTATTACATCATGAAGTAGCCGCTGACAAGTAGGAGACACTCTTTAACTCCAGTGTGTTCAGACTCCGAAAGGAGCTTTTTAGAGCTGTGTGTGTGTGTGTGTGTGTGTGTGGATTCTTGTGTGCGTGTGTGAGCAACTCTGAGTGGCGGATCGTGCGGATCTCAGTCTACAGCCTTCATCTCCTAATCGCCTGCGAAATTGATTGTGTTGCCTCCGTCATCCATCACACCCTGGACTCCTTTGACCACCTTTATATTAGCATGCATATGCATATGAGACCTTTCAGTGACGTGCATGGTTCACCCTTTCTGTCTGTGCCTCTGTCTTTTAATTTCCTGGACTTGTGCACACACCTCATACGTACATGGCTGCCGCAACAGGAAAACACACTGAAGACACACTGATATCCGATAATGCACATGCACTCGTGAAGTCATTATGCCTGTGTGCACATTTCTTTTTGACGCAGTCTTACAATGCAGCATGAGCGATGACGTCTACTGTATATGTGTGAGTGTGTGAGTGTGTGAGTGTGTGTGTGTGTGTGTGAGAGAGATCATAAATCTGTAGTGCTGGATAAAATGTATGTGTGTCGCTGAAGGCTGTACATGCGAGGACACTGGATCTTTCTGAGTAGGGTAAACATTGCTGGAGGCCTGACACTCTCCTCCAGTTTTCTCCACCACTGAACTTGCCCACCCCCCTCAAATCACTTCTCCTTTTCTCTCAAGGGGAGGTGAATCTTCTGGTATTTGAAGCCCTTTTGGTAATTGCTTTCGGGGAAGATCATCAAATTGCACATGCACAAATACACACTGACAGATAGACGGGCCATGTGCTGTCTGCGTAAGGGGTGTCAACACGCGGTAGCGTTCAGTGTAACGGCGATCCAGATCCTGTCTGTTTCAGTCCCGGCCAACATTTACCAGCAATGCTTCACCATCACATCACATTACATCAAATCTCATTACGTCTCCTCTGATAGAGGGCTGTTGTCAACACCACCCCGGTCTGTAACAGGCTCGCCCTCCGTGGTGGACTCATTTCTCCCTATCTTCCACCCCTATCATTTTCTTTGTCACTGCCACCCTTCCCTTATCTCTGCCCACATCCTCTACATCTATCCCCCATTATATTCCACTATCTACTTATTTTTTCCGCCCTCACACTCATTTGATAGCTTTACGCACACATATATTGTCACACGCACACGCGGAGGAGCAGAAACTAGGGTGATAGACGGCCTATTGAGTTGCAGAAATGACTCCCCATTGGTTTGAATGTGTTAAAGCTGTTAATAGCTGCAAGTCAGCATAATCCACCGAGATAAGCTCTGCATTATAGCAACGCAAAGCCACACACAAGCACTAATATACAAACACGATCTTATATACTCCATGCACGAGCACACTCCCACACAGGAGTATTTGTTCTGTGTGTATAGCATGAGTTGTGAGCAGGGTATTTACCGTTGCTTCAGCGAAGCACTTCCTCCACTTCCCTCCCTTATTTCATACTTTCATGCCTGCATTCAACCCCCTCGTCGCCCAGCCCCCCCCGCCGCCTCCACCCATCACGATCTGTCTCATATATTTTTTTCAACTTCTCTCCTGCGTTTCAATAGCAGCTTTTTCTATACAGTGCCAGAGCTTTGTGTGTGTATGCTTCGTGTGTGTGTTTTGTAGTTAGTGCGTGTGTGTGCATGTCTGTGTGTGTGTGTGTGTGTGTGTGTGTGTGTGTGTGTTGTGTGTCTGTGAGGGCTGGAATAAATGTCAAATGCTTTTCAGGTCATCTGTGCTTCCATCCAGACTGCTGCCTATATGGATCCTATTCTCAGTCAACATGTGTGTGTTTGATCATTTGTGTTTGGTGACCACATATACTTACGCCAACCCTGACACACACACACACACACACGCACACAGACACACACACACACACACACACACACACACACACACACACACACACACACACACACACACACACACACACACACACACACACACTGGCTGGTAACATTTCTTCAGGGAGAAGCTGCTCTGTGCCTGACGACCTCATGCTTTCGTTGGGCTCCAGGAAAATTGTGGTTTTGGGAATTCGATACACTGTATGCGTGACTCTCTGCATGTGTACCTAACGGATTTGAGCTAGTGTTGTGGGGCATGAGAAAATGTGGCATGAATAAGACGTCATGATGCTGACACTGTCTAATGACACTGTCACTCCTTCTGTCTGTCTGAGCTATCACAGTCACAGAAGCAGGCTGTGACAGAAAGGAAGGAAAAAGAAAAAGTGTTTCCAGACAAGATGGTGTGCAGCTGCAGGATTTTTCCGTGCTGTGCTAAAGTGCAAAAAAGTTGAAAATACGTGTTTACTTCTGTGATGGGTACAGAGAGTTTTTCACTTTATGCCTCATTAGAGAGTGTAAGGAGGAAAGATGGGGGGAAAACTGAGGGATGTAGTGAGTGTGAAGAGATGTGTGTGTGTGTGTGTGTGTATGTTTGTGTCCATCATCAGATAGCTTGTTTGCTAAGCTGATAAACAGCATTTTAATGACAACTGCCTTCATTATACTTCAGCCTCTGTTGCTGGGGAGGGTCTGCGATTTTGTGTTTTTTTTGTGTGTGTTTACAGACAAAGAAAGAGGTTGTGATGTGTGATGAATTCTGGGGGGGGAACAGGCTTATGAAAGGTGTGTGTTGTGGCATGGCACAGTATATATAAAGAAGACATGTTATGTGTTTTTTGTCGCCTTTGATTTTGCTGAACGATATTCCTGCTCTCTGTGTTGTGCATTATAATCTGTTCTAGCCATCCATGTGGAAAATATCTTGCATTGTTCTTGTCCAAGTGCCACTGGCGACTCACTTTGAGTAGCTGATGCTGGGCTTTCACTCGGCCTCTCGGTTGCTTTTGTGCTGTCTTCATTTTGACGCGATTGTCTTTAGAAGAAATGCCACAGCACAAACTGTACAGTGCAGGCTTAATGGGTGGGTGTACCTTGCTTTTTTTCCTGCAACTTGTTGGAGGTCGACAGCTTATGCTGATGTCAGTTTTTCATAATGTTATTATCTTCGCCAAAAGGCTCCTTTTCTCTGCTGCTTTCTGTGCTTCATGCTGGGATAAATCTTTTTTCGCTGGGTGCAGTCCACAAGTGTACAGCGTCAGAGGGACACCTCTTGGGTTCATTGCCCTCTAAATGCCTTGCTTGCGCACTGGCTTTGAGTTAGTGTGGTGAAAATGTATGATGAAATGCTTGAGAAAGAAGGCAGGGTATAAAGTTATTGGATTTTCTCAGTTGTCTTGGATGTAAAAGTCTATGGATTGGGTCCTCTCCACAACTTAAAGTTTATTGGAAACTTTCTGATTTTGTGTATTCAAAGCCAGTTCTTAAAGCCATTACTTCAGTTTACAGTACCATAGCACTTGATTATTACTGTAAGATAGGGTTATATATATATATATATATATATATATATATATATATATATATATATATATATATATATATATATATATATATATATATATATATATATTAGTTATTTATTTGCTTTTTCTGTGCTGCACTGTCTGTGCAGAAAAATAAATAACACTTGAAAGTTAGACGTGAAGGTTTGTGCCATAATCGCCTCAGCGTTCCTGCACTTAAACGATCAGTTTAGCCTTTCAAGATTCCATCAATGTAAACAGAAGAAAAACGCAGCACCACTTACCACTTCTGACTTAGATGATCTTCTCGGAGGAAATCTGGCTCAGTAAAGACTTTTCTGGGTGAAGCGTTCTGATATGTTTTTAGTTTTTTTGTCATTATCTTTGCTGAGCTTTAGAGGACCTTCAGTGCTGGCTTCACACATATGGAGAGGTTTATTAGGAGCCTCATGACAACACAGACCTGACAGGGATTAAAGTGATACACATTCAGTGAATCACATTTTTGTTGAGTTTCTCTTTTTCCAGTGGTCATGAAACATAGAATAGATGGTTTTTTTTAGACCAAACATGTCTTGCTGTTAGATCTGTGCTAAATGTATTCACAGTATTAAAGGGTGAAATATAAATTTTTAAAGGAATTCTGCCAAAACACACGTTTTGAGCGTTGAACACTAAGCGGCTGCAGGTTTAAAGGGTGGCTCTGAAAAGCTTTTAACTTGCTGCTTTAGAGGAGGGCGGTTACAGCTCTGAGTCACTAAGACCAAATGGAATATACGTCCATGTTTGTGGTCTTCCCTCTCAACCCTACTCCTTGCAGTAATGCACTATTTTCTTGTTTGCCTCCTGAAACAGGGGGGATAAGAGATGGTGTAGAGGGTAAAATGTAAGTGCTGCTCTCTCTTTTGTCAATATGAGTGTTTTTCTCCTTTGCCCTTTCTCAGGGGCTCAATGCAAGGTGCATGTTGCTCGCATGTCCCGTGCAAGGTTCAGAACTAACCTGTTCAGTGAAGACACTTTCAGATTCATTCACTTATTGTGTTTGTTTCCAGCACTTGTCCAAAACTTGCTCTGTAATCCTTCCAAATTATACAAATTACAGTGTATTACATGACCAAAATGGAGGAGGGAAGAGAAAAATCAGAGCAGAAACATCAAAAACTCAGGCTCATCATTAATTTCAGAGACCACAGCACTGAGCTGCACAGCGAGGGGCCACAACAAAAGGCTTGAGCTAAAACCTCAGGATAGCCCAGCAAAAAAGTTAAAAAGAGTCATCCTCGACGCTCAAGTTTTGCCGCAGCACAGTGACTCCTGCCAACGTACTCCATAGGCCAATTAAATACGTGCAACTGTCCATACAAGGTACAACACCTTCTTGCATAAGACTTGTAGAATAGTGGCAATTTTACTGTTGGACTCAGGCAAGCGAAGAGAGTGAGAGGAGGAAATAATTGCCGCTGTAATAACTTTACATAGTTTTACAATCCTGTCTCAAATGAGACAACTATAAATGCCTGTGCCGTGTCTGCGTGTCTGATGAACCTTAAAACCGGATATCTGAATATCTAACACATCCACAACTTTCCAGAGGCTTGCATTGGTTTTGCCAGAGGGGAAGAAAACATGCAGTACATACATGTTGCCATGGTTATAGTTAATCCTCCATTGCACCACTACGCACCCACTGACCTCTGGATTTTGTCTTCAGCGGGAAAGGGTACAAATGCCATTCCTTCCTAGGTAAAAAGAAGAAATCAAATGTATTTGGCTCCAATTAGCAGTGATGGAAACGTGACACCTGGGTGACATAGTGATGTATGCCCCTGTGTGGCACAATGCTGTGACATTGGTGCATAAATACTTCCACATCTGTCTCTGTTCAAGCAGCACTCACACATCATGTTCTCTGCATTGAGTTTGGCAGTCCGCCTGAAGTAAAAGATATTAAAAAGTAACCACTGTAACATTGTCACTGTCAGTACACAATCCTTGCCAGCTGCCTGATTGGGACTGGGCATGTGCAGCTCTCAACAGAGATGAGAAATAGGCGAGATGTCACACTTTGTAGCTATTTCCACCATCAACTCTAGGGAAATAAACAGTGCTTCTGATTCAGACTGTTATCTGTCTAGACTTTTTGGATGCGGTTATAAGGGTATGATCTGCTGTTTTCTACTATTCTGTGTTTTCTGGTGTGTTCCTGATGTCAAATGTGACTCACAAGATAAAAAACAGAAAGGCATGGTTGTCTACTGACAGTGGGAAAGGACTCAGTTGCTTATTTTAAGTGGGTCCTCCCGGATTTGAAAGACCTGTATATTCTGTAACCCTGGTGTAAAAATGGTACACTAAACATTTTCAACTGGTAAAGACAATCCAACCAAATTTAGGAATCAAAATCCACTACATGGTTCATATTCCAAAAGCACCCGACCACGCACACCAAAATGAAACAGGAAAGAGCCTAGAGAGAGACGTAACAGCCTTGCATGTTGCCAATTTGGACCAACACAGGCAAAAAGCAAAATAAGATGGTTTGTTGCCCTTTTTTAAATTTATTTTCTGCATAATGGTATTTAGATGATTTGAACAGCATAATTAGAGTGAATTAGAGTGGTATTAATGTATCTGAGTTAACAGCTTTTCTGGGTTTTTTTTTTGAGAATGAAGGTTTTTTGGGTACGTGCATGTCGAGTTATAACTCATTCATTCAGCTGGCCTAGAGACAGAAACACAAGATGCTCTCTCTCTCACTTTCTCTTTCTCTCTCTCTTTCTCCATCTCCCGCTCTCTATCTCCCCTGTCTCACCCTCTTCCCTTGTTAATGGTTTTATAAGTGAGAAGTGGGAGCCTGGGAGGTGATTGTGATATCCCAGAGGGCTGAGCAGCAGATGGACCATTCCAGCTCCCACCCCCCTCCTCACCACACTGACATCGGTGTCTTCATTAGCCCCCTCGGAGGCTACGACCTCATCTTCTCCCACCGTGCTCCCAACCCTCTCCCTGTCCTCACCTCTTGCCCTCCTCTTACCCGGTTGCCCATTTTCTCTCACCTCCTTTCACTCCTGCCCTTCTCCCTGCTGCACCTCCAGCCGTCTCTCAAGCCGTCATTTTCCCTTTGTCCCTTCTCTTCTGACTCCCTGCCTCCCCTACCTGTTGCTCCCTAACCCTTCGACTGCTCGGAGCGCTTCCTCCCCCCGTCTCTCCATCATCCCTCCTTCCCGCTCCATCTGTTTCTTTCTAACATTCTGGCCAACTGACCTGGTGCATGGTATTATGGGGTTTCCCTGTGGGGGTTACTATTGTGGTCTCTGACAGGTGTGTGTGCACGTCTGTGTCTGCGTGTGCACCATGTGTGTTGCCTACAGCCTTTTATGCAACATAGGAGATTAGTGATGGTACAGACAGCAATTCAGGGTGAATATATCTCCTCTGTTACTGACTTGGGATACAGTGCTTTGACTCAATGATAACCTTAACCTTGGCCACTAAAACGTGTGTGTGTGTGTGTGTGTGTGTGTGTGTGAGCAAGGGATAGTGTGACTATGTCCATGTGGTATAGAGGAGCATAGAGAATGAGCTGCCATAACTTGTTATGTCTCATTATAACACCTCTTAAAGGCTGCACGGCCACAAAATGAGCTATTTTAGCACCGTTGTCCTCACTTATCCTCAGAAGAATAGGATATTAGTGCACTGTCACGTGCTTACAGACACACACGCACACTCACGGACAAACACACACACACTCACACATAACACGCTATGTAGATGTGAATTGAAGGACTCTAGAGCTGCATGTCAATTATAGTGATTGTGAGCGCCTGTGTGTGTGTGTGTCTTTGTGTGACAGCACTAAAGACAGTATTTAAGTCTCTCTGACAACTACAAAGAGCATTGTGGTGGAGACCTCTTGACAACCTCCCAGTTGCAAGTTTCTGTGAGACGACAACAACCATAGGGTTTTTTGCTTTCAGCACATCACTTTGGTGCGCTGGTACTGCAGGAGGGGAGAGGAGGTGCAGAGGGGTGAGACAGACAGTCATTTAAAACCTGAGAGAGGAAAATAGATGGAGGCAGGAGGTTAGCATAGGTGAGAAAGCAGTGCATAAGGGAAATTTAAAAATGGGCTTTTGTTTCTGCGTGCATGTGCTTCTAAGTTGGGATGCTTAACTTGTTATATGTCTGGATTCACAACAAAAAAAACCTGTGATTTAAAAGCATGGAAAATTTTGCTGATGAGTGATAGAGGGAGAAAGAGGTCTGGCCTTGTCTGATCAGGTATTCCTTTCTTTTGTCTCTCAGATCACAGAGGTGTAGCAAAAACTGAATGGAGCATGTGTCAACCCTGATGGATTGAAGGAAGGATTTGCAGAGTGGATGATAGTATATAGAGAGGGAAGTGAGGAAGACTGAATAGTAAAGTCGTCTGTGTCTGAACAAAGAACAAAGGATCGGAAGTAGGATTTAGGATTGGGCGGTATCTAATGTTTGATACCTTTAAACCTTCCACAAATTTTCCAGCGGTAAAGGGTATTACCAGCTAACTTTAGAAATAATGGGGGCACTGGAATACAAATTCAGCTGCTTGATGCTACGTTTATTCACCACTCTGCCGCCTCCTGCCAAAAGTCTGCCAGACAAAAAGACCTGGTGACGCCCACTATATTGTTTATTTTTAAAACTCATTTCATTCAAACATAAGTAGCAAACATGTCAGAAATCCACAAAGTGCAAGCAAAATACTTGTGGCCCAGATCTGGCCCACACCATACACATTACATTCATAGTGATCGGTTGCTGTTTGCCAGATTGGAGCTGCGAGCAGGCCACATCATAGCCACATGTCAGCCAGGAGCGAACCGAATAAACCAGACCAGGCCCAAACCGGGACTCATTTCATTTCTTTTTTGGGATTGATAGATACTTAATGCACCTCAGATTAAATTGACTTGTGACATCTGTTATATTAATAAAGTATTCTGATTCTGATATTTTACGAGGGAAGGTGAAGCTTTGAGCAGTATTGGAAACTCCCCTGATGAAGCCTAGACACTGGTGGTGGTGATGGGATGGAGATGATAGCTGAAGATCTGGATGTGGTGAACTGGAGGTGAATGGGGTGAAGGGGAAGCAAGCCAGAGTTACATTTTTGAAGGTTGTGTGAACAAAACAACACACACAAAAAAACATTTTGTTGATTTGTATTCAATTCAACATTATCAGTCTTTCAGATTACAGAGGAATTTTCTTTCTGCAGTGATTATTCTTTCTATCCCATTAGACTTTAATTATTGTGCTTCAAAATAACAACTAATGTTTGAACTGCTAAGGGAGTTGAAATGTGCATTAACTTCAAAATACAAGCTTATGCTAGAGTTTCTAAAGTCATTTCTTTGCCAAATAATGTCTTTTAAATCACCCCAAACATCCACTTTCGTATGTTTTAACTTAAGAAATACACAACAACTGGTGGCTTGATGAAATAGTGGAACATGAGGTAAACAGTGAAGGTAAGTAGAGGTCAGAGTGTGCAGGGCTGCAGCTCAGACTCACATTCCACAATGATGCATCTGACCCTTCGTTCCCTCATGTTTTCTTGCTTGACAGGATGGCTAGATAGGAGGGTTGATAGGGCCACTGGCCCTCATGATCGGTGGAGGTAGCCGCTGCACAGCTCAGACTGACTCATGTATTTTCATTGATCCTAACCATGCATGAATGGGCACACGCACGCACACACACACACTCACATACTCACACACACATCCACAAAGATGCACACGTGAGCGCAATATGAGGGCAGGATAATAATCTTGATTTCTTTGAACTCGTGGGAGGGCCCTTTCTCAGTGATTGGCTCATTTGTCCTGTTGCATCGTGGGAGGCTGAGATCTAGCAAAAGTGAATTTGAGTTTGTGTATGTATGTGAGGTGTGTGTGTGTGTGTGTGGGTGCAGTGCAGGCATACATTTTTGTGTAAGGATGTGTGTTTGACGTCTGTGATTGTGCTGTTTTTTTTGTGTGCTGCTACCTCAGTTGATTTAAAGGTCTTTGCCATTTTGTATGCTAGCCTGTGTGTCCGTGCGTGCATGTGTGTGTGTGTGTTATTTTCCAGTTCAGTTAGTGTGTGAGGCATGTGTTGGCAGATTTCCAAAGCCAGGCTCTACACCCAGTAGACGTAGTCTCAAATGGCAACCCCAGATGCTGCGGCTCACAGCCCATACACACTCAGCACAAGCGCACACGTAGGCACACACACCACTTTCCCTTCTTATTTCTGTCTCTACTTTACCTCCTCTCTGTATTTCAATTTGTGTCTCATTTCTTTCTTGTGCTGTAAGAAAGTGAGTGAAAGACAGAGGTGGCAGAGCGTGTTTGTAGCTGGAGGACAGTGTGTGATAGGCAGCCCTGATAAGTGAGGAAGTCGGACTTTGATCTCTCCTCTTCGGACTAACAGAGAAAGTCAAAACTCAAAAAAAAAAGCACTGACACGCAGCTCCACAGGAGGAGCAGTGTCAGAATGTGAGAGATTTATTGTGCATCCTCTCCTCTCCTCTCCTCTCCTCTCCTCTCCTCTCCTCTCCTCTCCTCTCCTCTCCTCTCCTCTCCTCTCCTCTCCTCTCCAGACTTTTTCTGGCCATAAAAACGCTTTGCTACCAACATTTTACGGCTCTTTTTTATTTGTTTATGTGTGTGGCTGGGTAGGGGACAGACACAGTCACAGCGTTGCTCAGATATACAACCCTGCACTGTAGCCCTCAGATTCAGTGTTTCTTTATTTTGCTTGTATTTCTTTCTCTTGTGTCATATATTTTGAGCCCTCTCTTCTTTCCAGTACTTCCAGTTTTTTCCCTCCTGACGAAAACATACTAAAATTGTGCAGAGAAAGTATGACTGCAATGAGGCTAATTCTGTCTTTTTTTTCCTCCCCTCTCCTGCCCCGCTTCTCTCTCCTGTTCCGCTGCTTTCTGCTGCTGCTGTGTGGACACATCTTCTCCCTCAGGTGAGTTGAATTTTTCTTACAGTGCAATTCACTGCTAAACTAAGGAGACACGCTGAATTTCAAGGACTTGTGTACGCACGTTTTGTGCCTGAGTTTTTACACTGTCTATAAACTGGGTATTATGGTTTTACTTTAAATTACTCACCATAAAATCCTGGCATATCATCAATTAAGAAACACCCAACTTACTTTTGAGCACCCGTTGTAAATTAAAACAGTAGTTATGGGTACCACTGGCTGTTAAGTGACATGTGTCCCTGCTGCCCTGTGATCAAATACTTTCTCCAATCTGTCTCTCTTTCTGTTCCCCAACTCTCTGAACTGCCCACATCCCCCAGTTGACCAAGAGTCATAATCATGATTTATAATTGTGATCACAATATCAGCATTTTGATCATGACTTCAGCGATAATTGCTTGGCCCTCTTGCACAAAGTAGAAGTTGGGGGTTGATGCAGCAATCAGCAACACTGGCTATTTGCAGTTTATGCAGACAGAAACACAGAATTTTATTGAGGACTGTCCTTTTTTATGAGCTAGTCATGATAATCTCCATCCTGGGAGAATTGGGTGTAATGAAAACTCCAAGAAACAGTAACCTCAAAAGTCAAACGCTCTCAGAGGTTATGAGTATCTTTGTACATTGTTTTGGCTCATGTAAATAGCTTGGCAAACCACCAGAAAACATGGCATTCATTGTGGTTTTGTTTATCCATTTATTTTAGCAATTTACGCCAATACAAATGTCCACATCCGCAGGGCGCTTAAGGTCTTATTTTTGTAAATAAATTGTAATGGTGTAAAATGAGCTACACAAACATGGTTTTGTTAATTTAGGCAGCAGCAGTGCCGAAGCAATGCCCCCCTTTGCTGCATTTCTTAAAAGGGTTGGATTAGAGAGAGTATATCATGCAGAGGTGCAATAGGGACTACCTGTGGTCATGGCCAATCAGTTCCTTGCTTTTCACTCTTAATGCTGTACATTTGCTGAAAGACAACTGTTTAAAAGACACAGATAGTGCTGATGCACTTCCTATAGTAGGATCTCTGGTTTTTCTTTTTCTTTGATGAGGAAATGAGGATTGATAGGAGCGGGTGTTCCTGACATAGCTCAGTGATTTTATGTGAGGAGAGATCTTGGGAATGGATCTGTGCGAACTACTGCAGCCATTATGTTTCCATGATGGTATTATTCATATTCCTGTCACCTTTATGATTAGATTAGCGGTTGCATTGCATACACTGTGAAAGTTCTGTGGAAGACCAATTTGGTTCACAGAAAGACTTAGAAGTTCGATCAATACATCCATATTTAATATGTGAAAGTACAACAGTTTAAAGACAAACAGTGAATAGTAGCAGTTACAGAACAAGGCACCAAGCTGAATGGTATTCATATAGTGCATCCTGCAACTGTTGGGATGATAGATAAAGATAAAACACCATCTGCAAACACTGCAGTTTAATCATATTGATTTTGTGAAATTACTTCGACAGACACTGGCATAAGATCAGCAGCTTTTTTGCACTTTCTCCTCAATTTCTCATCCATTTCTATTACCTGAAGCATTTTTGGCGCTTTGCTCATTGCAAGGGGACCTTGTTAACTGTAAACAGCAGTGATTGGTTTCTACTTGCAGCAAGAAACACAGCACCTTGAAGATACATTTGCAGCCGTGTCTGTTCTTTGGAATAAATCCCCCTTTGTGAACTTATAGTCCAGAGTTAAAAAAAACAAACTCTTTTCTGTGCCTAGTTGAACCGCAACTTTTTGTTTTTTGTTTATTTTTGTTTAAAAGCACTTTTATCTCCCAAGTAGGGCTGCGCACGACACATCCTCATACCTAAATGACTGAATAGGTGGTCTCCCCAAACACCATACAGTCAACGTTTCCATAACAGCTTGGCTGTTGCAGCATAACAATGTACTGGACCTCCATTGTACAGTTGCAGCTTGGTTAGGTTTTGAACAAGAAAACTACTTGGTTAGGTCAGGGCTGGGTACTGAACTTCGATACTTTAATGGCACTGACCAAACTGTCCAGATACTATCAAGTATTGAAAAATGTCTTGCCATGCAATGAGTTAATCTCATCAGCCTCAATAAGACAATTAATATGTAACATCCTTGTTGTGCCAGGATTGTATAGTTCTGGTGATTGGCTGTCTCACAGCATGCAGGAAAAACAGTAGGTTTCCCCCAGAGACAGGGCTCACCACATGTATGTGTAATTCATCCATCATCCCCATCCTCCTGCCTTAATGGACTCTAGGCTACTTTTCCTTACTTGCTTTTCAACAGCTTTAATATCTACAACAGCCAACACATGTAAATAGGGGCTGTAATGAGCAATAAAGAAAGTGATGGAATTTTCTGAACTTTTCTACTTGTTTTTATACATGTTTTCACCTAATTAGGCATTATATCCACATGACTGATGATTAATAATCCATAAAAACTGTCATTTTGTTAAGATATTGTTAACATATTGTATATATGTATACTTATGTATGTAAGTATTGTTAAATATTGTTAAAGTATTTTCCAATATTCCAGTATTCATCCCTTTAATATTGTGGCAATATCAATATCATGGTAACTGGTATTATAGCCCAGTCCTACTGTAACCAGTGATTTATGTGATTGTGAGAGCTCTGTGTGTGTGCATGCTTATGAAAAAATAAAGCCTTGCAAACAGTACTAAATGCCAACGCTTGCACTGAAATGAACTCTGTAGGCAAAGGGGCAAGTGTAATTTCTGCCACTGAAACTGCTCTGTGGCACCCAATTTGTACTGATTATAGTGTCATGGCTCAATATGACACCGCATGACAAATTATGAACTGGAGCACTCAAGCCCAGAATGCCAACAGAATTGTCACTTTTCTGGCGTAAGGTTACTGGGCTTCATCGGCATCCACACAAAATTGGGGCCAGAAGAATTTCTGAATGATTCTGAGAGCATTTGTGGTTCTAATTAGATAGATTTTCATGGAAAATTTATAAGAGATTTGGATGACTTCTTAAAGCCCGAAGACCCAAATATTCATTTGCAGTCATTATGTTAATGGCAATTAGTATTGACTTTTTGCTACTCGCTGGTGAGTGGGCCAAATGTTTGCAGGAAATCATAGAAGCCATCACTGAGAGCAGTATTTGTGCTGACGTAATCCTTACTGTGACCACACAGAGAGCTCTGGCTCACAGACACAACAGACACCTGTACGTGTATGTGTGTGACTGGATGCGCTGATGTACATTTTGAAGTGCATCGCGTACTACTTTGGCAGAAGAGAGTGTGTGGGTTTCATGAAGGGTACATTACAGGACAGAGAGCAGGGAAAGACGGCTCTTATCGTCTGCGAGCCGACATTATTCACTCTGTATATGTGGGGGTGTGTGGATGGAAAGGTGTTGGCATGATACATTACTTCTTTGGAATATTGTGAACATTGCTTTGCATGTAGAACAGGATATTCTGCAGTATGTAGTAGAACTGAAATGTTTATTAATTT